>NC_081171.1:11093894-11358750 GCF_012432095.1 Onychostoma macrolepis
TGCAGATTAATTTTCACAGCCTTCTTTGATCAAATTTACCAAGGGTGACGATATTTTTGGCCATGACTGCATATTATTATAATATTATATTGTATACACACATTTATAGGGAAGAGTCAGGATAATTTTAAACATTTTTGTTTGTGCTAAATTATTCATAATTTAATTGAAATATTATTTAATATGATTTATATTGTTTGCAATTACAGTATATATAATATAATATTATTACATATATTATGTTTATATATTATTATATTATTTTATATAATATAATTTCATTTATTTTATTTTATTTAATACATTATATATTATACACATATTCTCAGATTATGAAGCAAAGGGTTTAGCTCTGATTTATTTGATTTATTTGCAGCTTGCACGGCCATCTTTCATATGGCCACTAGATGGAAGCACTATACGATCAAAACATGTTCACCTGTTACTGCATAGTATATCTTTATAGACATTGTGCATTTTATTACCTTTAGATTCAGGACACCAAAAAATAAAAAAGTACAGTAAGTTAAATATAGGCTATTATATGTCACCCCAAATATCGCAAAAACAATATTTTTATAGAGATTTAGTGTATTTGTTTACCAGGTGAGGTGAATATGCACAGATGATTCTGTCTGACAGAGAAAGTTTAGCAGCCAAACCACGACAATAACAACATGGTTAGAGCCTGTGCTTTACTTATGAGTTAAAATGCCAACTGGTCTCGCTTCATCAGGAAAACGCTGAACCAAATCAGCTTTGTTCAGTGATTCCACAGGGCTTGCCAAACGACTGCTGTGTGCCAAATGCACATCTGCATGTTTGGAGCTCTCTGCATTGCTAAGCTACTTACAAATTAGCAGTGGACATAATATTTTCTCTTCATCATTATCATAAACATCACAGCTTTAGTCTCTGCCAATCCCTCTCTCCCTCTCTCTCTCTCTCTCTCTCACACACACACACCACACACACACACGGAAAGTACCGCAACATGGCTAATTTTTACAACTGGTGCTTGGCTCCGAAGCATCAGAAAATCTTCTGTGTGAGGTTAAACCTATAACCAGAACAGATGTTGAAATGGGATTATTATTACTATTTTTATTATTATTGTGTTTTCTGTAGATCTCTTGGAATGCTAAAACGTGGATGTTGTTAGTTATTTATTATGCGGCTTTCTGGAATACTTGACTCTGATTGGTCAGTTGCGACATTCAGCGATGTATCAGATGTTGCACTTACAAAATTATTCAAAAAGTAACTGGGGCAACTGTTAGGAAAAAACAAACAAACAAACAACCACACCCTGTCATAAGTCACACCCTGTGATTTTTATGTAACTCTTCTTTGGTATGCCGTAAAATCAGGTTATTTCATTTTGTTTTTCCATTAATGGCCATTTTCAACAGTGGGCAGGATAATCTTTTTGTCTAACCCTGGGCATAATAGTTTAAAAAGGACCCATCATCTATAATTGTTATTTTGTTAAGGGCAGTTGGCACGAAAGATTATTGGGATCAGCAGTGATTGATAATATTTTAATAATTTAATTCCTATAGTCCTGAGCTTGTCTCAGGCTGAAGTGTTTTTAATCTCTGTTTTCATGCCCCTCTCCTCTGCTAATCTGTTTTTTTTTTTATTATTCTCTTTAAACCCCTAACAAAACAATTGCTTTTCCTAATGTCATATTATTGAGATTACCTTTAGAAAACAATATATACTATCACATTGTTTACATAGTTAGGCCTACCCATTACCAAATTACAGGAAATTTCATATAAACTTTATCCACCTTAATTTTAACGGCACAAAAACATATATCTATAAAATCTATGTACAAATACAGTCCGTTAAGCTGTTTGATATTGCTAACTTGTTTTCATTTTATTTAATTGTATCATCGTAATCATAAACATACTGGTTTGTAGCGCAGATCGTTTAGTTGTTTTTTTTTCCTTCACTTTTTCCTCCAGTTATTTATGCGCATATTGAATCGGAAGTCTCGCACATTCATAGAAAATAACTTACTTCCGCGATGCAAACATGCCAATGCATGTTAATACATGCAATAATAATGGCAATACATGTAATAATAATACATTTTTTGTTTGTTTACAATTATTTCTGTTTATATAGATTATAAACTGAATTGTAAATGGTTGCTTTTAAAACAAAGCCATTTGTGTGAAATGATAGAATATGAATTATGATGATTACGCTACATATTAGAGCTAAGGTATTGCAGTAAACAGTTGGATAATGAAGTGATTTTATAATGTATAATGATAAGCAAAATAGTAATATAACAAAACACTGTGTTTGTCGGTTTCCTTTGACCACGTGACTTCAAACATGGTCATTAAAAAATGACCATGATTTTGTAGATCTGCAGGTGATGTTCTTGCAATGTTGCATATCTGCAGAGCCTTTGTTGAGCTTGTTTAAATAAGAATATCTGGGTATGGATTATAAAAGCAGGCTGACATGAATTAAAGATGATTGGGCTGTTGAGTAGTCTGGCAGTTTCTGGGAAACAAACTGCTTAGCCTTGTTGTTGTTTGGCTTAAATACACTTTTTTCCCCAGATGGTAGAAATGTTAACAGACCATCTAACAGGTCAGCAGTATCTATACTGGAAAACATCTGTATACTGTTCTCATGTCTTTGACAGCGAGAAGACTGGGACCAGTGACGAAATGAGCCAATTTCTTAAACTTCTTCCTTCTGTGTGACAAATCAAGTTAATTTTTAATGACATATTTTTAGATCTGGTGCACGTGCTGAAACAAAGAAACAGAAGGCAGGATTCAAAAGCATAAAATATGTTTTATTTTTTGTCACGATGTGGATTTGTTTTTGCTGGTATTATATTGCTCTGTTGATGACATTGATCGATGCAAAACATTCATCATCCCAGCAGGTAAAGTGCTTTAGAATCCTTTCTGGAGACTTTCTGTTCCCCAGACACATACCGTATTACAATAGGGAAATATTATGACATTCACAATAGTGGTAGAACAAGTGGTCACCCTGCAGATTTTTTGACAGAGAAAAAGAAAATTTATGGATAATTCCCATGAACGTAACATAAAACATTATTTAACACTTTTTACATGAATCATTTTTACACATGAAAGATAAATTATTCAGAATAAAACAGTCTCTAGTATTCAAATATTTGATAAACAACTACAAAAAATCCACAGGAAAGCTGACAAACAAAACCATTGTCAAAAGGTGAGATACTGTATAAACCGATAGTCCTTTATACTGTATGTGGTCTTTAAAATTGTCCATATTCATTTGCATATTTAACTCTCAGTCTCAGAATCGCTGCTGTCTTCTGTTCGAGGTGGTGATCTTTTCAAAGTGCTTTTACTCTCTTGTTTTGAAGTGCTGGACAAATCTATTGCCATGTCTTCTGAGTCGTCTGCTCCATTGGCTCCACTCGACCACGTCGTGTCGCTGTCTTTCACCTTGTGTTCCTCCGAATACGAATCAGAGTGTGTTGATTCAGGTGTGCCGGGAGGTTTTTTTGCGATTTCCAGAGACTTTTTATGCATTCCTGAAAGAATAAAATACAGATGTGATTAAAAATTGACCTTAAACTGCTGAATATTTATAGCTGGATTACAAAACGGCCCAATTCGTGTACATTTAAGTGTAAAATATGGGCAACACCAGACAGACATTCACAAGACACCTCAGCTATGTATTCAAGTGATCAAATACATATTTGAGTCTTTGAGTACTAAATAGAAAAACCACCTGCTGGCTCACCTAGAAGCCAGGGAGCGCAGGAGCCCATCATGCCATTCTTGGCCGAGTTGATGATGGATTCTGGAAGTGGAATGGAGTGACGGACCATGGCACCATACAGCCCATATTCCGCCATGACGCTGCTGCGGCCCCAGCACTTCTCCCTTTTCCTCCACTTAGCACGGCGGTTCTGAAACCATACCTGGACAAAAACAAACCTGGGCATTAGCTATTGGAAAGAAAGAAAGAAAAAGAGAGGGAAAAACTGTGAAAATCATCCAACCTGTATTCTGTCCTCTGGTAGCTCTGTCTTCATGGCCAGCATTTCTCTTGCATAAACATCTGGATAGTGTGCTTCATGGAAGGCTTTCTCCAGCTCCTCGAGCTGATGTGAGGTAAAAACTGTCCTGAAAATCAAAACGAGATGTACGGTTGATAAAACGAATCACTAAATCCTTACAGATTAAGCATTTAACGTAACATTTAATTTCAGTACATACCTGTGCCTTCGCTTCTTCCTCTTTTGTGAGTTCCCTGAGTTTTTCCCATCATTGCGATCCCCGGAAAGACAATCATCATCTGTAATGAAAATTTTTTTTTTAATAAAAATAAAAATCCTTGCCAGATTAACATAGAATTTATAAATTGGGTCAAGGGAACACAATGCAAATTAATAAATACAAATACGTAAGAAATAAAATAATAAAAAGTGACTAAAACTGTATGCTTTCAAGTAACATAAAATATTCTTGAAGTTAACAGGTTCAGAATCCAAAGCGTATTTTTATACTCTTTATAAGAGTAGCCTATTAGGCTATACTATTGTTTCTGATTCCATCAAATCAGTAAATAAAATCACAAAATTAACAGTTAATTCAAAAGTTTCCATTGTAAATAGAGAAACGTCTATTTCAGGATCAGTTTCAGCACCAACTTCTGGGAACAGCTCTTCGGCTCATTCAATGATCAAATAAAGTCATTCGTACCGGAATAGGCTTCCCGTTGCTGTTCCAGATTCTGCATGAAGTGGCTCTCTGTCCGTGACTGCAGGAGCGGGATGTGGCTCGGGAGAAAACACGGGGCCCCGGGGGGTTGTTGAGCCGCCAAACTGCAGAGAAAACCCAAGCCGAGCGGCAAAGAGCCTCCCGGGAAAGCAAATCCTCCGAGCGCCGCGCTCTGCCCCTCTCCATTGGCCCCTGCGCCAGAACCGGACTGATGCGGCTGGAGATCCGACTCCAGACCGAGCAGGTCTGTGATCGCAAACCTTTGGACCTAAATCCAGATCCACTGAGACGTGATTTGTCGATTCCGAAAGAGGGATACAATTTAACCTTTGGTTTTTCGTCTATAGCCTCTTCTCTTCCCGTCATGGTGGCAGTTTGTGTAATTCACTTTCTCTCAGAGGAGGTCGTGCTGGTGGGACGGTTACGCGCTCTGGCGGGACCATTTATCCGTCTGTCCAATACAGCACTGTCCAATCAGATTCAACGTCAGATATGTCAACCAAGAAGAGGCGTTTCCCTTTTTCAATCACAAAGGATTAATTGCCACCAATTTTCCCTTTAATCCGATAAGGATTTTCCTCCCCTATCTGAATTGGTCCTAAGTAGTTTTTTTTCCCTTTAGATGGAAGATTTCACTCATGTGCTCAGACTGTAACGCGACGAGTTGTGGTGGTTTATTGAAAATGTTTAATAAGTGATATTTCATTTGAAGTCAGAATATAGGCTAATTTAATTAGTAACGAGAAACCAGAACGAGGTCAATATTTTAAATTTTAGTGACTTAGGCTACTATCTAGTCTTTCGTGATATTTCTTTATCATTCGATAGCCGTAATCTAATTCTAAATAATGTCTTAATTACTTGCTATAATAATTAGCCAAAACTGAGACAGAAAATAGCCTATATTCTCTGTAAAAAAATAAAATAAATAAAAACATAATTTCTCCTGTAAATATAACCATAACTACTCATTTAAGTAATTAAAAAAACGAATTATTTTTTGCCACGCTTGTACTGGACTATAGCCTAGTTTGCTTGAAAAAAAAAAAAAAGAAATATTCTCAATTTGCCGTCTTTGCTATTTTAAGAAATTATTTCCTTAAAGTTTCCTTGAAATTATTTACTTAAAAAACGCATTAAAGGCGAGCCAGTTATTTTCATTATGTAAAACAACAATAACAATAAGAACAACGGCAACATTAAAGACAATGAGATTAGGTTGGTGAATAACAATAACAATTATTATTATTAGTAGTAGTAGTAGGCTAGTATTATGATTATTATATTTATGATAACATTGCCTACATTTTTATAAATGATTTTATATGTATATAAGACTTATAATTATTATAATAAAAATATAAACTATAACGTATCAACTTATTACTCAGTTATTACTTAAGACTGTTTTAGTATAGGCTGTATTTAAACTTAAATGTTGTTTTAACATTGAGAAATTTAAATCAATAACATATTCGATCTTGCATTTAATTATACAAGACCAGTAAACAGCTAATCAACTTTTACCAATGAATAAAATGCATTTATGTTTTTAATATTCGCAACATGATTGACACATGTCCACCAAACCAGTGTTTGAGAGTCTCCTTAGTTAGATCCAGTAGTGTATTCCCACCTTCCAACAAATTGCATGGAAGATATTGGAATAAAAAAACTTCTTGACGTGATCACAGAGAATATGCTTTATTTCGTTCATTAAATTATTACGTCTGCAATGAGGGAAAATGAAGCTCTTTGAGCGTAAAAGATTTTGGAAAATGAGGTCAAGTTTCGTTACGGTAATGCTACATCATGTCGACCTGACAGTGTACAGTAGCAGAGGCCAGGTGTTTCAAAAACAGGGGGAAAAACGGGCAACATCTCAGCCAGTCTGTTTCAAAAAAGAAGCAATTAGAGAAATCGTCTTACACGAGATAATTAAACGAAGTCCATTAAATTCGTTTACAACATTAATCTGTCATATAAAGAGCTCGACTCTAAAATCTGCTTTTAGGGCCCGTTTCCACCAGGACGACCTCCAGCTTTCTAACTGGCAGTTAAGAGAGCTGCTCTACATAATCCTCATAACTGTAGCCTAATGTAAAATAACGTTAACTAAAACTAAATGTGATCATACAGGGGAAAAAGGAGGGAGAGAGATCATTAGATCATTAGTTAGTATCACGCTGAAGAATTATTTTTGGCCATCACGTTTATTTTCTCCATCATCTTCTTCTCAATAATAATAGGCTATAACAACAACAACAATAATAATAATAATAATTATTATTATTATTTCTGCAGTAGTAACAACAATATTTTGTTTGTGTTGTAATTATCTTATAAGAAATTAGGAACACATAATGAACGAATGTGATTTAATTTTATTCCTCCTTAAACCAATCAGCAAAATTCCAAAATGTTGTTATTTATTTGTTTGTTTGTTTATTAGCAGACATTATTTCACATTATGGAATTTACAAAAATTGTGTTGCGTGTTAAACTATTTCTACTATTTCTACTACTACTATTTCTATTATTTCCTGAATCTGTTTTCTCCAATTAAACGCAAACCCTTAATTATTATTGTGTTTTTTTGTTTGTTTTGTTTTGTTTGTTTGTTTTTGTTCAGCCTATTTATTTAGCCTGTAAATTATAGGTTGATTCCTTAATAGCCAACAACTTCATAGTAGGCCTGTACTGGCCAACAGGCTGCAGTTTAATACTCAATAAATAGCCTTGTAAACTACCAAAAAAAAAAAAATAATAATAATAATAAATTAATAAATAAATAATCAAATCAATTACTGTTAAATAATTCTGAAACCATTCATAACGCATCCTTCAGAGTAAACAAAAAGCTTGACCGTTGATTTCTGGTCCTGCTTTTGTTTTTAGGCAGTAGGCCTACGGATCAAACACAATTCAACGGAAACAGACAAATAAAACAAATCCTTCTATAGAAATCGTGGCGCTAAGTAACTGAAGCGAACAACACACTTAAACTGCGCTTGCGGTAAAGCGAAATAAATTATGTTATTTTAAGGGCCAGATTACAAGGCTGGGTTTCATGGTGTCATCAGATAGGATAATCCTGGATTAAACTAATCAGTAAATGTTTCTCCGCTCATTATTTTCCAGAGAAGATTTCCAGCCGATTCTCCACCGCCAAGATTATTAATCTCTTAAAGAGCGTATAACATCAAAAAATCGCTCTTTGCTCTAATTTTCTCTGGCCGTGGCGCGAGGCACATGGAGGTTGTTTGACTAATAGACATGCCACGTGCCCTAATTCTGAGCAGGATCCCGCCACTGGGAATAGCAGCAGCCCCGCACGCGCACTCATCACCCACCCACCTAAGAAACTAGCTGCAGCAGAATGGCTATTAAGCAATAGGATTTCATACAGATTTTACATTTAATATGATGGGGAAAACATAGATTTTAGAAGTTAAATGAGGTAAAAAAGGATTTTTTTCCTCCCACAAGGACAAATGTTTGGCATGCACTGCAAAAAATATTTAATGTGTTTTTTTCAGTTTTTTAATTATTCGTGAAATGTACTAGCAATGTCTAAGTACATTTTTTTTTCAGCGTACACCAGAATAAGGACCACAGGACCTTCAAATGTTCCTTGAATGGCTTTAGAGGAACAAGATTTCTCAAAAACCTAATAATGTCAAGGATGCTTTTTGTCACTTTACAACATTGGGCAGATGTTCAAATCTAAATCCAAATCCTCGATTCTTGGGTAGCTATGTGTATCTGTGCTCAAGGGTCGAAGGTTTTATGTGTTTGTTGTGCAAACATCTGGGCTCTTAGATCTCCAGATGTTTCACCCAGTCTATTAAGATCCCAGCTGATTTGTAATCATCAAGAATATGACACACCGCTACTTAAACTCAATCTGACCAATCGTCAGTGCGCAACAACTTCCCATCACTCTGGCCCTCGTTGCTTTTCAACAACACTGGATGATCCCTCTAGACAACTTGTTTAATGTCCCACAAATACGCTGCGAGGATCACTTAGTAGTCTAAGAAATTCAGTCAGAAGAAAGCTGCACCATCAAAGTCAGCTGCACATAAGCTTCATCCTGAAACAGCAAACAAACAAGCTGTAACCCAGCATCCTATTTGTCCCAAACCAGGACAAAATAAAGCGTATATTAATTGTAAGCAAAATGAAATGCCCTCATCCCAACCCTATATAATCTTTTATATAATAATAATAATAATGAAAAACCGATGCAGATGTCCATTCGGCTGCTTTCAAACATGCAAAGGGAGACCAGCCAGATAATCATTTTGCTGTATTAGAGGAGAACAGGCTTAACAACATTTGTGCACAAAATTTCGAACTTACTAAGGGCAACGATTTGCGTTTTGACGGGGTAATATTTTGTAAGCTGCTGATCGTTTTTTTGGAACGTATGCCACATTAATGCTGTGAATTGTAATCACACCAGAGAAGTATTCATCCTCGAGTGGTAAATAATTTATGTTGAGATTAGGTTTTTGCATTCTTAGCCCCGCTGGCAGCTTATCTGTCGATACACAAATCTATGAGATTTAGTAATTCATTTTCTCTGTTTTTGAAATTGGTTTGCCTTTTGTTGCTTCACTATCCTTACATTCACTCTAATAATTGCTCGTCTGTGCCTGATGTTTATTTTCATTGATGTTTCCAGTTTTCCAGTTTTCTGGGTGAAAAAACCACAAAACCCTGCAAGGTTCAAACACGCTCTAATGAATTGAATATACTCTTTTAAAAAGTATCAAATTTGTTTCACATGTAGTTAATAACAGTAAACAAATTTGTAAAGGTTTACTTAAAGAGATTCTGTCATCATCTACTCACCCTCATGTTGTTTCAAACCTGTATGACTTTCTTTCTCATGTGGAGCACAAAAGAAGACGTTTAAACAACTCTAAACACTATTGACTTTAATTGTATGGGGGGGGACTGAAATTTTTAGCAAAAAAAAAATAAAAAATAGAAAGTCATGCAGATTTGGAACACAAGGGCAAGTAAATGATGACAAAATTTTAATTATTGGGTAAACTATCTTTTTAAAATTGAATCAATGCATCATTGTATGGTACTGAAAACCTTATGACTTGTTAATCAGTATTAAATGTGTTTCTTGCTCCTGACAAACATCTTTAGAATCTATTACCAACCACTGAGAGCAATAAAGGCAAATAACTAACACACACCCACTCACATGCTCAAATAGGTGCATTGTAAGAGGACGTGTGCTACAGAGAGTGTGTGAGGCGTTAGGACGCGGTTTTCTCCCTCTCTGGGGAATAAGTACAAAAGCGCGGAAGAGCCCACCTGGGACTAAGAGAGCTGGGTTAATTAAAAACCTTCTGCACACACACTCTCATATTCACACACAGACACAGAAGGGATATCAGAGGTCATCTGATCAGTTACACTCAAAAGCAAAGAGAAATTGGCCAGTCAGTTGGAGCTATGAATCACTTATATTACGTGAATTTGCCCCTTGGGAAGACACTCCAAATTAAGCTAAACTGCTGCTTTAAAATGGATTTTTGTGCTCTCATGCTGGGTAATACTAGAATGTGGGTTAGTAAAGTGCAATGTGACTAGTTTTAGAAAATGTTTCATTAATAGTCACACTTCAGTTTGGGGACCAATTCTAACTATTAACTACAAATTTTGCTTCAATAAACTCTTAATTTACTGCTTATTAATAGTTAGTGAGATAGCTGTTTAGATACGTTTAGGTATTGGGTAGGATTGAGGGATCTAAAATATGGTCATGCAGAATAAGGCATTGATATGTGCTTTATAAGTGCCAATAAACAGGCAATATGCAAGTAATATGCATGCTAATAAACAATAGTGAGAATTGGTCCCTAAACTAAAGTGTTACCAATAGGGTCATAGACCTTTGAGTGTCTTTTTAGTTAGTCTTCCACAGAATAAAGAAATATATACAGCTTTGGAACAACATGAGGAACAGCATGTTTGTTCCAAACCTGTATGACTTTCTTTCCTCTGTTAGTCAAAAAGATATTTTTCATTATATTGATAACCACCAAAATTTAGGTTCCCATTGACTTCCACTGTATAGACAAAACAAAAAATGGACATCAATGGGAGCAGAAACTGTTTGGTTACCAACAAAAATTTGATGAAATCAAATGTTCCATAGCAGGAAAAAGCCATGGGTTTGGAACAACATGAGGGTGAATACATTTTGACAGAATCTTTATTATTGGGTTGACAATTCAAGATGATTTTGAATAAAATATCCTTCAACAGAATCAAAAAAAGCCTTAATTGTTTAAAGACAAGGCAATTTGGCAGATGGGAAAGGAACTGTTTCATAATTTGAATCTTGAGTGTTTGCGTGGCACATTGTAAATGATAGCAGTAATTGCTATAATTCTGTATCCAGACAGTGATTATGTCCTGGGTCATCTTCAACAATGCCCTATAAACACCAGACCCAACTGAGTTTGTTTTTAATTGTTTAGCTGGTCCATTGTTTATGCTAGATAAGGGGGCAACAATAGTCTGGCCACGCGTCACCCCCTCCAATCACACCCCATTCACCGCCTCTGGCCCACTAATTATTCAAAAATGCACATTTATGCAAATAGCCCTCCTTGTAGATTAACCTAATTCAGTGATGTAAACAATGGGTAGTCGTGGGATTAAAGTTTCGTAAATTAGTCAAAACCACTAATGATCTCTGATGTCTGTAAGTCTGGGGTTTTGTGGTCTTCTTAGAGCTTTATAGTCTTGTGGTAATCTCACGTCTGAAGTGAGGCCACGCCACGCAGCGCGCAAGACACGTTACAAATCTGTCAAAAGTGTAAACAATGTAACTGCACTCGCCGTTTTGCGTAACAGTTTAGGATTAAAGCTTACTAGGGGATGCGCAGGGTCAGAGGCATTTTGTAAATATTGTTAAACCTCTATTAGCTTTCCTTTGTAATTATGTATGTGTGTGTATGCAAATAAGCCACGTGCCATCCGAACAAAGCTAGATTCTGGCAAGATGCTAGTTTTGAAATTTAAAGGGATAATTCAAGATAATTCAGTCATCATTTAAATACCAAAACAGTATGACTGCCATTTTTCTGTGGGACACAAAAGAAGATATTTCAAAGAAGCTTGGGTTCTAACAACATTGGACCATTTCATTGTATGGACAAAAAAAGTTTTCATATTTACAAAAAAAAAAATTTTTTTTTTTTAAATATATACTTTTAAATGTATATACTATTATCAATATATATGTTTATTTTTATATTGCAACATATGAAATATCATAAGTCAGACTCACAGGTTAAACAAGGAATTAGTTTTGATCTTAATCCTCTGGTCCATCAAGAGTCTCATCTTCAACACTTTCGCTAAAACTGCACAGCTTGGGTCACATATGATCAGCAAAGCTTTGTGACCCCGATATAATTAACGCACATATTCAATACTGGAAAGTTTCTTTCTGCAAATAATCATATCAGGGCTGAAATAGTGGTTTTGACCCTATGTCTGTATTTTACGGCCCGTATTGGGAAGATATTGTCAAGATACAAGCTAATCATAATTGAAAAGTGTGTAATTACAATTAAACCACCTTTTTGAAAAGTTATTGGCTACAAGCTACTAACAAAAAGGGCATAGCAACACTGCGGCTACACTACCGTTCAAATGTCTGGGGTCAGAAAGATTTTGAAATGATTTCAGAAAGACAGCTCTTGACAGTGAATAGACCATAATTTCAGACTAAAAAAAAAACTATTAGGGGAGGAAAAGAAAGAAGGTCAGACAGAAGAAGGGAAAAGATAAAGGTTAACAGTGGGAGGTACGATGCCCCTAACCACCAGTTGAGCGCTAGGTTTGTGTAATGAGTAAGTATGTCCACTAATGACCTTTGTGTGTCTTGTTCAGTTAGCTTAGCTAACAAAGACACTATTCACACGCCATCACAGGCCTGTCTGACTCACTTAACCTATTAGACAGTGATCACTCTCTTTTCTTTCTCCCACTCCTTCCCTTTCCCCCTCACTCCTGTCTTGCTCTCTCTTTCTTTCTCTTTTGTTTCTCCCCACTTCCTTAAAGTGTGCTAATTAGAAGGAATCAGGTCAATTAAAAGATGGGGCCTCATTATGACACATTGTACTGTCCAGACAACCAACTGTCACTGTGCCACGCCATGGAGAAAAAGAGCCAATCCACTCTTTACCTAAATGAGGCAATAAACGCTCGGGAATGCTTGATTCTGACTGTTCAATTGTGGAATTCTGCAGCTGGATATTTTCATATAATGACCACTAAACTATAATTAATTAATGACCCAGGCAACTGAATTCTATGTTCTTGTGTCACATAGGAAAATGATATCAATTCAAATCAATATTATTTTTGTTTTTCTTTCATACACTATTGTTCAAAAGAAAAGTTTGGGGTCAGTAAGATTTTCTAATAAAAGATTAAATAAATAAAATCTTTTATTCAGCAAGTGTCCAAATGTGTCAGTAAAAACATTTATAATATTACAAAAGATTTCTATTTCAAGTAGATGCTGTTATTTTGAACTTTCTATTTATCAGAGAATCCTGAAAAAAATATGCATCACGCTTTCCATAAAAATATTAAGCAGCACAAACTGTTTTTAAAATTGGTAATAATAAGAAATGTTTCATCAGCATATTAGAATGATTTCTGAAGGATCATGCGACACTGAAGACTGGAGTAATGAATGCCATCACAGGAATAAATTATTAAAACAGAAAACAATAATTTTACATTAAAATACTATTTCACAATATTTTTGTTTTACTATATATTTTTTATCAAATACATTTCTTTGCTCAAAAACTTATGGAACTATAACCTCTGAACAGTGTATTTACGCAAAGTTATACATATTTGACCAGTTTATATTCCCTGGAAATCAAACCCATGACCATGACCCGTGCCAGCTGCATTTTTCAAATGAAATAATCCTGTTGGCTTCTCATGGGTCACAGTAACTTCATATTTTAGAGGCACAAACCGGAAGCCAACAGAGTTTTGGTGGCTTTAAATTTTGTAACACAAGATCAGATGAACTAAAGATGTACAAACAGATGTAGACTGAAATAACACGTGTACACTTTCGCCATATTAGAAATTTGGAAATGCTGAACTTAATTCGACCCAACGCACCCCCTGTCCTCAATGGATGGATAGGAGGGGTTTAGCTTTAACTGGCAGAGGACTTTTCTGAAAGTGATAGGGAGAAATCATAAGAGTATTATAAAAGAACAATGAAAACAAAATCTGCCTTTGATTTGAATAATAGTTGCGATATTAAATCGGACGAAGGGATTATTAAAAGTGGAGAGACTATTGTCCTTTTTTATGTCCATCTTAAAAATAATCACATATGTTATGAGGCATATGGTTCAAATCTGGGTGGAGGGGAAAGGAAAGAGCAATCTTGCACATGGATTACCAACTTATATTTCCAAGTATCCTTTCTCACAATGATGATTATAGTTCAACATTATAGTTGAACATCCACCACGTTAATGACAGAAAGAAAACTGTCTTTAACCGTTAAGTCACAATGTAAGTATTTCATTCTCATGTGGAGGGGTTAACAAATATATTTTCACATATATATATATATATATATATATATATATATATATATATATAAAGATAATATTTTTTCTAAATAATTATATAAAATCACCTCTCTGAGGGTTGCAAGATACAAGAAATCTTATGGAATAAAAAATAAAAAAACACATTAACTCCATTAATTAGGGAAACATGGCGCTTGATGAAGTGTCCTAAGCCCTGTGGCGTTTGGTGCTGAGTGGCAGATGTCATGTGCTAACATTCGATAACTAACCTTGAGGAGTGGGACAGCCTTGCAAGTTCCTAGCCCTTGTCAGAACGTCTCCCAATCTGGCTCCAATCTGTCACAGGGATGCAGAAGTGGAGCTCCATGAGTGCACAGGCTTCCCTTTCCCCAAGGCCATCCCATCCGCCTCATCCTCATACTGTGTGCCCTAAAGACTATATTAAAAAAGATATAAAAGCATATTTTCTTCAAGAATGACAAGATAACTACTATATTGCCTTTGGATTAAGGTTCTCTAGAGACTCAAAATTCACTTAAGGTGCATTTTAAGAACAAATATATGGAAAACAATGGATATGTTATATGGAAATGAACAATGAATATAAAAGGAAGAGGCTTGGAGTGATGACGGTTTTAAAATAAATAATATCTGAATAGTAAATATGGCATTAAACTAACATCTAACCATTTTTATGTAAAAAAAATAAAAAATAGGTGAGTTACAAGTGAATTCTTGCATTTAAACCAACCACAACCCATATGAGGGCATACTATACATTCAGCTCATTTTCTCAGCTAAGTGCCATTACCCATAATCCACCATAAGCGCGGGAGAGCGCCTGTCCCCGTGGTCCTCTGAGTCCCTCTCACCCTGCTTTACCACCAACCACCATCCACTCACCCGCCGCAGCCACCCCACCCTCTGCAGCAGCAGGATTAGGCCAAATGAGGCTAAGAACAGATTGAAAAAAAAGGAGGAAAAGGAAAATAAGAAGAAAATCGGTTTTAAAAAATGCAAACATTGATTCACAATAGATGACAAATGATTTAACCCGTCCTCTCGTTTGAGATCAAAAGTTCAGTATGTGCTAAACAAACACAACTTCATGTGAAATTTAAGACACTGCTTATTCTTTACACTTCAAACTACATTTATTTATTTGTATTCTTAACTAATTGTATGATAAATGGTTAAACTTGTGTGGTCACATATAAACAGGTTAAATTATAGCAAAATTAAGGTCAAATGAACTCTGCAGAAAAGAATGATTTATGAAACTGGGAGAAAACATGACAATTAGGAAATATAGCTCTATACCCAGTGGGGTCTTCATCATTGGAAATGATTACTGAAAATTAAAAACTAAAATCTGATTATATATAGGCCTAGCCTATATGTGTGTGTGTGTGTGTGTGTGTGCGTTCAGGTTGTACGTGTTTTAAGATAAAAAGATGGGTTTTTTTGCCGCAACCAGCGTTTACATGAAGCAGAATAAAATTAATTTAATGTAAAACGTGTTAATCGCGTTAAAAGCAAAAAAATAGGCTACGGGGCAAAACTTTTAGAATTAATCGCGTGTCAGCGCGCCATTTTTCCACAGCTCAAAATACTAAGTAAAGAAAAATCAGAAGACTGAATAAATCTGGTTCCTCTTCACGTTTCCAGTGAGGCAGCACTAGTTGTGGCACTGGTGCAGTCTGCATGTCTGTAGTGCAGTCTGCAGGGTTGGCATGAGGGTGCAGTGGGGCATGCAGATACGGTAGCGTTAGAGACCCGTCTGTCTCCCTCCCTGGGGTAAGACAGGCACTCTGTGGCTAATTTTCCACATATGCTCGATGACAGGCAGCCGGCGTCCTCTGCAGCTGCCAGGATAGAGAGATGGTGATCAGGCAATTTATGAGTTTTTTTTTTTTTTTTCTTGAAGGACATTCTGTTGTTGCTAATATGACATGGGCCTTGGAAGATATGACTTCAAAACAGGAGAAATTGAAATACTCACATTGGGTATAGTGATTTTTGAGACACTATACAGTTAAAGTTTTTTTTTATTTTTAGGAAGGGTGCATTAAATTGATCACAAGTGAAAGTAACATTGCAACGAAAAAATGCTGTTTTTTTTAATCAAATTGCTGTTCATCAAAGAATACTGAGAAAAATGTTTCACAGTTTCCACAAAAATATTAAGCAGCACAACTGTTTTCAAAATTGATAATAACAAATGTTTCTTGAGGACCAAATCAGCATTTAAATGTGATTTCTGAAGACTTCAAACTGTTGATAGATTGGCCATCACATTTTAAATGATTAAATTGATAAAAAAACAATGCATACTCGGTGAGCATAAGAGACTTTTGAAGGCTATACAATAGTCCCATAAAGTATTGTTTTGTATTAATATCTATGCATTAACTTACTTTTGTGAAACATTTTTCTTGAAATGTGTGCTTGTATCTTGCTCTAATATTTTAAAGTACAAGAATGCACCAGTGATCTATAATGTATGTCCATTTTGTTCAAAAGAATGCTTGAACCTAAATTCTAAAGTCACTATGGAAATTATTTTTGATATTTTTGTACAGTTAAACATATAACAAGCATTATCATTTGACATACTAAAGGCCTGTGCTTCAGCAGATTCTATCATGGCGGCACGCATTAGAAATGTCTAGAAATATTTAAATATCATTTCACGATGATGAGGAAAGAGTATCTTATTGATGGAATATCACTTAGTTTTACAGTTGATCTCATTGCAGGCCAGAAATCCAAGTTAACACGGATTAAATTGTCAAAGGAAAGACATCAGGAGGCAGACATCTCTATGAGTTAATCTTCTCACCCACTAATGAGTCTTGTACTGGATTGCTTAAATTAAAAGCAAATGTGAAGAGTGATTTGGCAGGCTTGCTGAGAGCCTGTCCCACTACATAACGCATTAAGTGATTTGATTTCGCTCTCATTACTGTAATAATGCCCTGTTAAGGCAAAACAATGAAATGACCAGGTTATCCGGATATTAAACAGTTCCTGTTCAGAGCTCAATCAGGGTTAATGACAACAGGGTGGCAAAGCCAGCTGAACAAAAGAATGAAGACTTTGGGAGAAGGCTGTACGATTTAGGGCTTGAGTACTACTTGAGCTGCTTGATATAATTTATTGTTTACTGGCTTTTCAAAAGAGCTCCGGAGCTCTTGTTCCACTACTGTAAATGTCAGCTGAACTGTACAATGTCTTTAACAAGCTCTGAATGCTATTTCTCTCAAATCTGATTGGAACAGCTTTTCCTCTCCTGTCGCTTTTTAATACTGAATAAACACTGTAACACAGTGACAGGCTTATGCTATGGACTCTTTACAATGATAAAGCAGAAATATGTTTTTGTTATACTTCTGATTAAAGTTGAGATCATATGATTGCTGCTTTAGCGCTGATCTTTGCTCTGCCGGCTGGCTTCCTGATGCACGCGAAGGGGATTTTACACAGTGACAGTAATCATCCCCTTTATCAC
Organism: Onychostoma macrolepis; assembly: GCF_012432095.1. Classification (NCBI taxonomy): domain Eukaryota; kingdom Metazoa; phylum Chordata; class Actinopteri; order Cypriniformes; family Cyprinidae; genus Onychostoma; species Onychostoma macrolepis. The sequence goes on from NC_081171.1 coordinate 11,111,792, forward strand.
TGACTGTCCTTTCATTTTAGAACAAAGAACAGCTAATCCTCATAATTTTTTATTGCTAATACCAAAGCATTGTTTGTTTTTTTTTCTTGTTGTAAAGCATGAAATTGAAAGGAGATGTTAAGGTGTGGACATTCCATCAAATTTCTTGTTAAAACCAAAACATTCTTTTCTTTCTTGTTGTAAAGCAGAGATGTTAAAGTGGACAGACCGTTGAATTGTTTTTATAAATATCAGATTGTCCCTGAAATGAGTGTTATGCACTGATGCATGCTATTTAAAAGTTTAAAAATGAATAAGACTGATATTTTAGCAGCTACATTTATTTCTACATATTTTTAGCATAAAATCCAAAATTATAATTGCTATTAAAAGGTTTAACAAACTGGGTGTGTAAAATATTGATTCATGATAAATGTATTTTAACTATAAATACTATTTCTGATTTAATCAGATTAAACTGTAACTTAATTGCAAAAACATAAGAATACTGTTATTGTTTGATCCTAGTTATTGGTTAGTTGACCTGCATTATAAGATCTATTGTGCATAATGCGCAGAGGTTAGAGGTGACTTTATTCAGTCTATTCTTCATGTGGGTTTTATTTATTCCTTTATTTAACCAGGGGGTCTCTTTTCAAATGGTCACTGGCCAAGAAACAATGTCCCTGATGGTTTCACCATGCTAAACTTCACGCACATCTCTGTGTTGCAGGCTTTTTGGTAGTAGGATAGATAATGCGCATGATTTTATTTGACTTATTTATTTATTTTTGCTCTAGTCTTGTCCAAATGAACTAAAGTGATTGGTGGTGAGAGAGTCAGAGAGGATTTGCTTTTAGTTGGGATTCTCCCTGTTTTTGTGATTTACGGAACATTTCCTTCAGATTAGCCAGCCCACGCAGAGCACATTAACTAAAGTAAATTTATTTAAATTATTCCATTATTATTATTATAATTTCCCTTGTCTGCTCTCAGAAAAACATTATATAATGAATCAAAAAAGGCATTAGCTCCTTTATCCTTTTATATTCCATCTATAAAAGGTAGTATGTTGGTGGATGAGAATTGGATTTGAACAGGCTAATGCCATCCATAACAAATGAGAGTCAGGATGAGGTTTTAACATGCAGCAGAGCATCATGGGAAATTTCAGGGCTGTTACCTTCACTAAGGACAAATGGATTTTTTTTTTTCCCCTCAAAAACCATATCATGGCACACTTCAAAAATGATTCTATCATCAAGGAAATAGTCTAAGTCTACTTTTTAGTCTAAGTCTACAACTTTCAGGAACACTTTCAGAAGTTCATGCATCTTGAAGACGCTTTTAAAAGATATTGAATTTTTGAACCGCAAGAATGTTGCGGTTATTATGTTGCAATGAACATGATTTTTGAATGTTGCAAGAATTATTTGACTCTTAGTTCATAAAGGAGCTCGAATGATCTCTTTTTATGTAAGTAATGGTGGCTAAAACCTTTGAAATGCTTTCAGAATGGGTTCTAGTTAAAAATCTCTCAGCATTTTTAAATACATCTAATACTTTGCCTTAATCAGAAAATACTGAAAGACAGGCTATACCATGTGATTCCCCCCCCCCCCTCTCTTTACGTACACACTTTCACATACATGTAATACACGTGATGCTGTATAAAGAGGATTATTAGGAAGGATTTAGAGCAGGATTTTATTCACAATAAGTATATTAGAATAATTGTCAATCGATGACTCCTATTACATCTCTTAAATCTTCAGTTGGATTACAAGAACATCTGGACAGCGAGAAATCTCTAATTTCTTCAATTTATCCACAAATTATTGTATATATGTAGTCCATGCTGGACATATATACAGTATGATTAAATGTGAGCATACAAGGAGGCCTGTTTCTGTTCAGATACAGTATAAATTTGGTTGTAATTGCTTTTGCGTCAGTAGTCTCTGCTCATTCTGTTACAACAGTGATAGATGCTTTCTTAAGAGCCCAAAATGAAAGTATTTGAAAAGACAAAAAAAAAAACATGACCTAATCCCATTGGATTATTTACGCTGCCTTCTACACGATTAAACTACAAAAATGAAATTAAAATGTGTGTTCAATAGGATTTTCAGGGAATTTCCTGCAATGCTGCTTGAAAAAAAAAAACACTCTGATAATAAGGAACAATAACTAATTCCGTTACAGTAGATCTAATGTTATTTTGCATGCTCTGGGGTCTTGTATTCTCAGATTAACTGAGAAAGGTTAAATTATTGTTTCATTCGGAAGATCTTAGATTTCTTATTTTTTGCGTTTACATTATAGACCTGAAAAACGTAATCTATGCTATTACAAAACAGAACAATCTGTAATAAAGAAATACATTTAAAAGACTTGTGTGTAAATATCAGAATTAAAGTACATGTTTTGGGTAACACTTTACAATAAGGTTCATTAGTTAAACATTAGTTAATGTATTAACTAACATGAACTAACCATGAGCAATACATTTGTTACTGTATTTACTAATCTTCGCTAACGTTAGTTAATAAAAATACAGATGTTCATTGTTAGTTCATGTTAGCTCACAGTGCATTAACTAATGTTAACAAGATTTTAATAATGTATTAGTAAATGTTGAAATTAACATTAACAAAGATTAATAAACGCTGTATAAGTGCAGTTTATTATTAGTTAATGTTAACTAATGTAGTTAACTAATGAACCTTATTGTAAAGTGTTACCATGTTTTGAATACCATTCAATTAAGAGAAAAATATGTTTGCATAGAATAAATATGCAAATTTTCTATTTAAATATGCAACATGCACATATAAGGAAATCAAATCAAATATGATTTAAATTTATTTAACAAATTTAGATTGGCACTTGTTTTAAAAACTACAAGGCAGGTTAATAGGGCAGGGTGTTTGGGGTATATCAGTGATTGTCTGTGTATTTCCACCCATTTTACATCAGCTGAGTCCATGTGACTGGATTAGTGGTCTTACTATAGAGTGGCTCTTAATAATGTGATGTAATTGTTATGAATTTGCTTTAAATGGTTATGCAGACCACATAACTAATGGTTTAATCATCATTGTTAAAAATGTGAAGGGGAGATTAAGGGACCATTTAACATTAAATTGCTAAAAGCTATTAAGAGCTTATACATGCACTGTAAAAAAAATAAATAAATAATAATAATTTTAATTGTGAAAGATTATAAAAATGCTGTAAAAACAGTAAAAACCTATTTATTGCTTAATGGTAAGTTGCCTTATAATATGTGAAACCGTAATAGATGTAACCTTACATTTTATGTAATATTACAGTAAAATACTGTTAAATGTACAATTTATGGAAGTGAAAATGAACAAGTCATCTTATAATTTACACTGGAAAAATGTAAACGTACATTCCTAGAGTTCTCTGCATGCATGACAGCTCACATTTGATGGTATTTTGTTTAAATAATTGTTTCTTAATAGTTTTGTTATTAGTTATGTACATTAGGGTTTTAATTCTTTAATGTTTATTGCTTTATTTTAGTGTCATATGTGTTATGGTGTTTTGTGTATAAAATGTTTCACCTCAGCTTGCAGCTTGTGATGAGCTTTAATCCTTAATATAGTTAATTAATAATTTCTCTTTAAAGGAATAACTCACCCAAAAATAAAAAAAAATTGCCATTGGATCTGCTGCAGATTTACTTGTTTGTTTGTTTATTTATTCAGTTTTAAAGTGTAAAATTTAGTTTTGTAAATGTTTTCTGTTGTTTTTTTACAGAATATTTTGCCGACCACAACTTTTTTTTTTTTTTTTTGTAAAAACTGCATGTTTATACATAATAAATTCCAGAATCTGATGCTATATTGAGAAGTTCAAACAAACACAGTTATTGGAAGATAAATTACCTGAAAAAACTGGAGAACATGTACATCGGCTCTTCAGCTAAATGAACAGCAGGCGTTTTGTGAAAACATTTTTTATCACCAATGCACGGCTGTTTGTTGATCTTTCTCTCTCTCAGTTCTTTAGAAACCCTGTGCAATATGCAAACTGCCACTCAGCCCATTATTGGTGAGCAAAAAGACAGAGATCAGGTAATTTATTCAGGGCTGAGGGGGACAAGTAGGAGGCGTTGTGCTTTCTGCTGCAACTGTTGAGGTACATCTGTAATGACTGTTTAAGATATAATGGGGGAAGTCATGTATACATCGCTCTTTGAGGGGGGCGGTCAGAGTGCAACAGTTTGGAGGGATGGCCATCGTCCCCTTCCCCCTCAAAGCAGTCTGCCCACACTGATTTTTGATAAGTGAGAATGGTCTTATATTAGGCGGGCCATTGCCCCTCACCCCTGTAGGACCTTGTGTCCTAGATAGATGCACTCACACACATACATGCACGTAAAATGAGAGCATATGGTCCTTTCAAGCTCGCACTGTGCTTGCAGACACACTCAATGGGAAGCGTCAAATGAATATCATCAAAACCATCTCCATCCCCCTCATTATGGGTCACTCATTGGCTGAAATTCGCGCTCAGATGGGGGCGTCACATGTTGCATGAGAAAGTGTGGGAGGGAACCACAGATTGGCCCATATAGCAGGCCTAATGATGGTTAATTAAGGTAATGAATGGAGATGTGCCACAGGTCATGTATAGCTGCCACAGCCTGGTAAACTTTAACAAAACTCATAGGGCCATGGTGGAGAGACCAGCTGGTGCCATATTGAAAACAGCACAATGAAAGTGTAATTGGCTCTCTGGGTCTCAGGAGGGTTTAAGAGGGAAGCATTAAATAGTGGAAACAGGCTGAAAATGGCAACTTTAAAGCATTTGTGCGGAACCTGTTGCTCTTGTAACGAGCACACTTTTTTTTTTTTAAATATTTAATAAACAAAAGATCGTGTGGTTGTAAATCATAAAACAATAGGTGTACTGTTCAAAACTAAGACAAACATATTCAGACTAATGCCAGAGCTTTTATAATTTGTTTTCTAATCCAGTGAAATTCATAAATTTTACTAAATGACCAAATGCTTTTATGGGCCACATAATGTCTACTTAATTCAATTCAGATGAAATCTGCTCAAATAAAATGAATCAGCGGATTCAAATTATAAGCAAATGCATTATATGTGAGTGGAAAATTTTGTATACTGCAATTTAGAGCCAATTAGGCTACTTTCCTTGGGATTTCATTTTAGTGAATTGCTTTTCTCAACGAAAACTAAGAGACTCAAATGGGCATAATAAAGGGGAAAAGCATCAGTGAACGAATTACAATCTTTTCTTACAATCTAAACTAAAAAAAAAAAAATTAATAGCATTAATCGTGTTAGTTTTTGGCGTGTCTTCATTAACAGTCCATAGCAACCAAACAAAAACATCGAAACCGATTTGTGACGTGCTGCGCGCGCCTGTGCGTGTTCGCCTCGCTCCACGTCATCTCCACGCTGGACGTTACTGACGTAATCAAAACGAGACAAGAAGAGTTTTGACAATCTTTCAAAGGAAATATCGTGTCAAAATCTCATCATGGGTATTCATCGACACCGAAAATACGACTTGCACTCGAAGGAATATGATCTTGCCGCAGAGAGCTAGGTATAATGGTCTTAATAAATATATTTACTACATTGTTGACTCATAATACTGTGATTGATACTCACAATATTCTTGAGAAATGAGATAACATTTCATTTTAATAAAGTAAAAGTAAAGTATAAAGTTGTTATTTTGAATTATTATGCATACCATATCTGTTTAGGGTCATCTCTGGTATTTTCTTGTAACGTTACAGTGTGTGTGCGCCTATATCACCCAAAAACCTGGGTAAACACAGACAGACACAAAATTAATGTGTTAAATATTCATTATAAATATTGGCAAATCTAGAATTCACTTAAATGTATAACTATAGCTCTATCTGTTAAACTCTCGTCACTGTCAGAAAATCAATGCTGACAAAATAACCGCATTTTTCACGCATACATTAGATGGAGCAGCTGTTTGTTTCTCAGGTATTGCTAGGTACTAACGTTAGTAGGAACTTCTGAAAATTAGTGAAGTTATCTACAAAACCCAAAACAATTATTTACAATTTGTGTGATGAAGTTGACATCATAGTTGTGGCAGAATATAAGTAGAATTTGTTATATGTGACCCTGGACCATAAAACCAGTCGTCAGGGTCAATTTTGCGAAATTGAGATTTATACATCATCTTAAAGCTGAATAAATAAGCTTTCCATTGATGTATGGTTTGTTATGATAGGACAATATACAGCTATTTGAAAATCTGGAATCTGAGGGTGCAAAAAAAATCTAAATATTGAGAAAATCGCCTTTAAAGTTGTCCAAATGAAGTTCTTAGCAATGCATATTACTAATCAAAAATGAAGTTTTGATATATTTACAGTAGGAAATTTACTAAATATCTTAATGGAACGTGATCTTTACTTAATGTCCTAATGATTTTTGGCATAATAGAAAAATCAATAATTTTGACCCATACAGTGTATTTTTGGCTATTGCTACAAATATACCCGTGCTACTTGAGACTGGTTTTGTGGTCCAGGGTCACATATATTTGAATGATTCATGTATTGAGTTATAACAGGTATATAAACATGTCTACATGTAATCCTTGTTAGTTGTTAAATCAGCTGGGTTAGTGATATTTCATACTTGTTTTTATGATGATTTTTTTTTTTATTCGGGAGATAGTGGAGAGCGCTGAGAAGCCTGCTGCATTTGGAAATTGACTCCACATCATGTACCTCTGGCTGCCATTATGAGGTTCCCAAAGCTAGCTTTCGTCTTTATGTTTGTGGGCTGCTTGGTGGTCTACCTCACCTACGTTAAACGCCATTATGATGACTCCAAAGCACCAGTATCTGACCAGCTGCCCCAGTATAGGATGGACACCCGTAAACAGTCGACCTCAGTTCAGGTGGTCAGTGAAAATTTCCAGTATGGTATTATGTTTGATGCTGGAAGCACTGGAACCCGGATTCACATCTTCAAATTTCAGATCGAGCCAAATGGTATGTTAAAATTTAAGAGGTATTTGAGGTCACTAGTCCATTTTAGTCCACTTAGAGAAACACTGCCAAATTTTCGGCCTGTTCCACTTAACGAAAGCTTTTTCATAACAATGACTACAGAATTTTCTTCTGAAAATGTAGTCTGGTAACTTTAAATATGTATAACAACAAACTAGCAAGCAGTGTTAGTATTATTAACTAAAACTTAAAAAAAATATTTTTGTTAATTGATACAAAGCTGAATTAAAATAAAATTTAAAAATGTTAGATGAAAAACTAAAATTATTAAACTGAAACTGAAATGTTAAAAAATAATAATAAAAAGAACAAAGGCACAAAAAATACTATAATAGTTTATAAATAATAATAAAATAGCACTAAATATATTTCCCACCAAAATACATATACTAAAGTCACAAGTAAATGGTAAAACTCACTGAAAAAATTAACTGATGATGGTTTTTATGGTAGTATCAATAAATATAGCTATGGTATTTTGGAGGAAGTTTAGATTAATTTAACTATTTATATAAAACAAACTGGTATTTGAAAACTAGTAGTAGCCAAAACCTATTTCGACAGTTGTGGCTGTCATAGAAATACCATAATGCTTACTCACCTAATTATTTATTAAGTTACCCGACTGCCAAATACCATAGTATTACTATAGTAAAAACCATGTATATGTTGACTGTTTGGGCATTATCCACAGATAGAACAGCACTGATTGTCTAATGGCTTAGTTATCGCATCCCAATTCAGAGCTAAATCAGTTAAGTGCTGCTTTAGCCTTTACTGTTAAACCTATGATTGTTATTATAATGGACAGCAAGTAGTCTATGCTATTAGGCAAACTCTCTCATGCACACACATGCATGTTCACATCCTAGCTAAGCCTCATGAGTCAGAGGTCACACTGGAGAGTATGGTTGGATTTTATCAGAGGCTGAAACACTACTACTGCAGTTAATGTTACACATATACATTTATGAATGTCTTTTTATATATACACCACAAAAGTGTCAAAAGTTTGTTTTTAAAATCTTTGTGTGTTAACAGAAGCTCCTAAATTAGCTCATGAAACATTTAGAGCTATAAAACCTGGACTGTCTGCATACGCTGATGACCCAGAAAAGGTAACCAGTAAAATGTGTTCAAGTTTTATAATTGTGAACCCATCACAAAAGCCTCAGGGTTGTGATGGTATCTTTTTTTGCCTGCAGTTTAATGATTATATTAATGTTGTTTCACAGAGTAAGGAAGGACTGTTGGAACTGTTAAATGTTGCTAAAGACACTGTTCCTGAGACATTATGGAGTTCTTCCCCGCTCATGCTCAGAGCCACGGCAGGGCTCAGATTGCTGCCTGGTGAGAAGGCCACGATCCTGCTGGACAAGGTCAGAGAACCATCAGTCGCCAAGTGAACATTCACTATATAGTTTTAATACTACAAATACTTCAACATCATTTTGGGAGGTGTTAAATGACACAGTAACATTAGAAATGCTGTGATGCACAGTTCCAAAGCAAAAGTAAAATTGTCAAGGGTGCAGTAAAATCTATTGTTAATTTTTTTTTTTTTTTTAATTGAGGGTTATAGAAGTGTGTTAAAGGTTATTGAGAACAGCCTTCGGGCATTTCTTGTTTAACCTGTCCTCTTAGTATTTCCTAATTATGTCACAGTTTTCAGTATCTGTAACATGCCATGCCGTGTTAAATATAAAATCTCTTTTCTGCAGGCGAGGGAGGTGTTTAGCGAATCCTTGTTCTTGTATAGACCAGACAGTGTGTCAATCATGGATGGCACAGATGAAGGTACCGTGTCAATTACTACTTTGCCATACTGTAAGTTAATAATGTCAGGTTCGTAATAAAAAGAGCACTTATTTTGAAATTGTAATAGATTGTACTGCAACTTTTAAGCATTGCGTAACCTACCGTATCTGCCTTTTTAAGCATGTAATCCATTTAAAAACACAGCGCTTTTGATTACTGTATTTTGACAGTCAGATTATTTGAATAATTAATATTAAAATATTTTTCAGAATAGTAATAGCACTTTCATTTGAAGTCTAATTTGAAAATAAAGACTAAACAACCTTAATAACATATATTTGTAACATTAAAGGGGTGGTTTACTGCTTTTTTTCTTTGCTTGATTGTGTTAATGGGGTGCAATATAAAATGTCTTCGTGTTTCGTTTGTTAAAAAACGCCTTATTTTTAATATATTTCACCTTTATTGTAAGCCGCTTTCTTCTCTGTCATTTGAACGACCGGTTGACTTCCTGATTCTATGAAACCACTCCCTCAGAAACAGGCGATGGGCTCAGATTGGTTAGTTGGGCCGGTGTGTTGTGATTGGCTAAACTGCGTACTGCACATTGTCCGGAAACGTTCACGCCCATTACCTTTACGGGCGACAGTTGCATGTGCTGCGGTCAAATGTAAATAATGGTGTCAATATTGCCGTATCAGTTTGAGCCAGAATCAGACCCAGAAAGCGGTAATGAAGAGAGTCAAGCAGAACTTCCACAAGCATGGCTCTTACAAATGTTTCTGAATGGAAGTTTGCTGTTGTGATTACATATAATTTTTTGAAGTTTGTACACGTTTGTCTTATACACACAAAATAGCATCGAACTAACTGGCCACTATAACCAAACAGCGTTGGCTTGTTTACGTTCTTGATCAAATCGAAAAATTATGTCATAAAGTATACATGGAAAATACATTTACAAAATTAGTACATAATTACAAATTCGGGTCCAAAATGTTTGTACGCGTTTGTCATAGACACACGAAATAGCATTTAACTAACTGGCTAAAGCCAGCGTTGGCATTTGTTTACGTCCTTGATAAAACTAAAACATTACGTCTGAATTTAATACATTTAAAATGATGAAATCTTACTCACAGGTTGTGGCCCAGCAACTGCTGCCTCTGGTTTTAAAGTTGGAACTGCTCCATGTTTTAGTAATAGTTTCTGTGTGAATCCGGCATTGAACTCGTGTAGATTCTGGAAGCTGTCTTCCGTAAAATGCGTGGCACAGAGAGCTAAATTAGGATTGTAATTGTCAGGAACATAATCAAACATAAATTTTAACCATTGTTGACGAACTACAGCGTCCGTAGGAAGCCCGAACACAGAAGACCTGACAGCTGGGTGAAAATAACACCGTTTCGACGGCATGGCTACAACTCTCCACTATAACTCTTCCTCTTCGACAAAGCCGCAGAACATGGCCTTGCCCCCTCTTTGGCATGTTCCGGAGGGAGGGGTTGATGCAAATTTATGGGTTTTTTACGTATGCAACCCGGGAAGTATCTTGTTGTAGTCCCATATTAGTCGTTTTTGTAGGCATTAAACTTCCTGATTTTTAAAAGGCGATATCTCCGCTTACGTTGAACTTTCAGCGCAGCAACTTTGCGGATACTGTTCATGCACCAACAGCAACATTACACACTATTTAAAATGAAAAAAGTGAAATCGCAGTAAACCACCCCTTTAATATATCAGCCAAAAAAAAAAAGACAAATGTACATAACAAAATAACTAAATAACTAGTAACATTGTTACTTTAAGATGGTAAAATTCTTAAAAAAAAAAAAAAAGAAAAGTAGGGGGAGTTTAGGGTTTCTATTCAAAAAGATGATTGTAATGATGCAGTATTTTGCTGTGCTGTGATCCATGCAGAAGTCTGTCTGCCATGAATGTGAAACCAGCAGATGTTACCGTACATCTCTAGCTTGTCAAAAGCCTCTGGTCACTGCGGTCAAGCATTTGCGCTTCTGGCAGAAAGATATAAGTTGTAAATTGAAATTTTCTTCAGTAATAGCTTGAGCTGTGTGTATATTAACGATAGATAATGCATATATGGGACTTTAATCCAATCCTTTAAAATAGTTCACACAAGTAATAATGAGCCCAGGGGATAATGTCCCGTGTGAACTATAATCTCAGCAAACAGATTAGCACCCATTAATTTGCGATGCAGTCAATTCTAGTGTTTAGCAAAAGCCAAGTTGATACTACTTTTTTGTTGATATACAAGTTCTTTTTGCTTAATGGGTAGCAATTTATATTTGAGATTTTGTTGTAAAATTAATACTTAAACTCCGCAGGTCCCATAACCGGATAATCTGAGTCTCATTATCAGTGCAAGTCTGAACTCTCCTGAACGCACAAGCTTACCCAACCAGATTAGTCCATCACAGCAAATCATACAGACTTATTGTTAATGCTGTGCGTAAGTGCTATATGTGAGGGAGACGGCAGGGATGGAGTTTATAGACATTAAGTGAGGGCTAAAGCCCCTTACTTTGTTAAGATGCAACCTACATTCATAACAAACAGAGTTTTAGCATAAAGATCCGATGATGCACTCACTCAAAGTCTTTGCGATCTGGCTGGACCTTAACTTTATGTTAATGCTAAACTCTTTAAATTCACCAGCATGTGTTGTACACTACGGTTCAAACATTTTGGTCAGATTTTTTTTTTAAAGAAATTAATACTTTTATTCAGTGAGAATGCTTTTTGTTAATCAAAAGTGACAGCGAAGACATTTATAATGTTATGGAAGATTTCTATTTCAAATAAATGCTTTTATCCGTCAAAGAATACTGAAAAATGTGTATCATGGTTTCCACTAAAATATTTGGCAGCACAGCTGTTTTCAACATTGCTAATAATAAGAAATGTTTCTTTAGCAGCAAATCAGCATTATTTCTGAAGGATCATGTGACACTAAAACTGGAGTAAAATGGCTGCTCATCACAGCAATTTTACAGTGTTTTCAAATAAATTGCACCCTAGGCGAGCATAAGAGACTCTTTCAAAAACATTTAAAAAAATCCTATCTTACACAAACTTTGGAATGGTAGTGTAGCTTTAAGTTGTTATACTTTAAAGGTGTCATATGATGATCTTTTTCTCATCATATGACCTTGACCTAAAGGCTAATGTTGGTCATACTGTTGGTTTCTGGCCCTTAAAATTAAAGTCTGTTTTTTTTAAGATGCTGTGCCTTCAGGATATTTATGAAAATGGTCCCCATCCTTTAATGACAACCTCTTGCAAAGTGGAGTCTCAAAGATTCAGAAAGATGTGTGCTGAAATGTGCTACACAAACTCTTATGGTCAGACTGAAATGTTGAAGAATCTTGTTAAATAAAAAATGTCTGCTGCTAGTTTCTGAGGTTGGGATATTTTGACCGATATGACAACATTTCACATGTTCAAAACAAGATTTTAATTTTTTTTCAGCTTAGCTTCAGTAGATGTTCTTTTTGGGCTAGGATGACATATTGTACCATGAAGCTAGTATCTTTTTTTATAGTACATTAAAATCTTTTATCTAAAAAGTTCAAGTAAAATTTGACTTCTCAATGATATGACCTTTATAGTCAATGGTAGTATGCAGAATTCTTGTACTAAAAATAATGCACATTTGTATTTACACAGGAATGTCAGCATGGATTACCATCAACTTTTTATTAGGTAAGCAAATTTGAGTAGTCACGTTATATTTCATGACATCAGCAACAGAACAATGACACATTAATCTGGACACAAATTTATTTCCCTGCCCACATGCCATTTTTGTTTTGTTTTTTTACTGTTACTTGAAAATGTTTGGTTTGATCTCAGTATAATTAGTTAAAGTGCTTTAAAAAAAAAGTCTCTCTACCTCTCACAGGTGTTCTTCATGTTACTGAGACTGCTACAGTAGGCATGCTGGATTTAGGAGGAGGCTCGACCCAGATCACCTTTGCTCTGCAGGATGAAGTAAGCCATGTACATGCGCATATATATATATATATATATATATATATATATATATATATATATATATATATATATATATATATATACACAGGTGCTGGTCATATAATTAGAATATCATGAAAAGTTGATTTATTTCACTAATTCCATTCAAAAGTGAAACTTGTATATTATATTCATTCATTACACACAGACTGATATATTTCAAATGTTTATTTCTTTTAATTTTGATGATTATAACTGACAACTAAGGAAAATCCCAAATTCAGTATCTCAGAAAATTAGAATATTGTAAAAAGGTTCAATATTGAAGACACCCGGTGCCACACTCTAATCAGCTAATTAACTCAAAACACCTGCAAAGGCCTTTAAATGGTCTCTCAGTGTATCTCTTTAGGCTACACAATCATGGGGAAGACTGCTGACTTGACAGTTGTCCAAAAGACGACCATTGACACGTTGCACAAGGAGGGCAAGACACATAAGGTCATTGCAAAAGAGGCTGGCTGTTCACAGAGCTCTGTGTCCAAGCATATTAATAGAGAGGCGAAGGGAAGGAAAAGATGTGGTAGAAAAAAGTGTTCAAGCAATAGGGATAACTGCACCCTGGAGAGGATTGTGAAACAAAAGCCATTCAAATATGTGGGGGAGATTCACAAAGAGTGGACTGCAGCTGGAGTCAGTGCTTCAAGAACCACTACGCACAGACGTATGCAAGACATGGGTTTCAGCTGTCGCATTCCTTGTGTCAAGCCACTCTTGAACAACAGACAGCGTCAGAAGCGTCTCGCCTGGGCTAAAGACAAAAAGGACTGGACTGCTGCTGAGTGGTCCAAAGTTATGTTCTCTGATGAAAGTAAATTTAGCATTTCCTTTGGAAATCAGGGTCCCAGAGTCTCGAGGAAGAGAGGAGAGGCACACAATCCACGTTACTTGAGGTCCAGTGTAAAGTTTCCACAGTCAGTGATGGTTTGGGGTGCCATGTCATCTGCTGGTGTTGGTTCACTGTGTTTTCTGAGGTCCAAGGTCAACGCAGCCGTATACCAGGAAGTTTTAGAGCACTTCATGCTTCCTGCTGCTGACCAACTTTATGGAGATGCAGATTTCATTTTCCAACAGGACTTGGCACCTGCACACAGTGCCAAAGCAACCAGTATCTGGTTTAAGGACCATGGTATCCCTGTTCTTAATTGGCCAGCAAACTCGCCTGACCTTAACCCCATAGAAAATCTATGGGGTATTGTGAAGAGGAAGATGCGATATGCCAGACCCAACAATGCAGAGGAGCTGAAGGCCACTATCAGAGCAACCTGGGCTCTCATAACACCTGAGCAGTGCCACAGACTGATCGACTCCATGCCACGCCGCATTGCTGCAGTAATTCAGGCAAAAGGAGCCCCAACTAAGTTTTGAGTGCTGTACATGCTCATACTTTTCATGTTCATACTTTTCAGTTGGCCAAGATTTCTAAAAATCCTTTCTTTGTATTGGTCTTAAGTAATATTCTAATTTTCTGAGATACTGAATTTGGGATTTTCCTTAGTTGTCAGTTATAATCATCAAAATTAAAAGAAATAAACATTTGAAATATATCAGTCTGTGTGTAATGAATGAATATAATATACAAGTTTCACTTTTTGAATGGAATTAGTGAAATAAATCAACTTTTTGATGATATTCTAATTATATGACCAGCACCTGTATATATACACACATGGGTAGTTGACATATCAATGATGTGACAGCAAAAATGTAAAAAAAACAAACCTCTAACATTGAAGATAAACCTCTCTCATGCTATTTGTAACTCTAAAAATGAAGATACATTTTTCTCATGTTATTTGTATGTTAAGTTATTTTTTTTCTACATTTTTGCTGTCACGCCATAGGACACAGTCCAATTTTTATTTGTCAACTACCCACATATAGCTGTATCCTCCTGTAATGAAGCCATGACACTCCTAACAAACTACCATGATGGTCTCGCAAATGTCCTGCTAATCCTATAGGCCTGGTAAATAAAGTTTGTTGTACATTGGGCTGAGAGAGTTAGAGAGATTCTTGGTCTTGAACTAGGTCAGGTCTTGTGCAGGGGGATTGAGGACCAATTTATCATGTCATTACACAGTTTCTCTGAGAGCTTTAGTTCCAGACATGAGCTCAGATGAGAAATGCCCTGCGGATTGCAGCTTAGTTATAGTTGCTGTCAGATATTGTGTTAAATAAATAGTGTGCACTTAAAACTGCCACAGTAGGCAATTGCTGACTAATGTTGTATTAAATAAGTATACTGGACAAGAACCTTGCAGAAGCAGGCGATGATGAGATTAATACACCCTAGAAGAGTAAAAAAAACATTGCTTTCACTTTCTGTAATCCCTAGCTTTTACTAATCTGAACAATGTCTGAATTACGAGCACTTCCTTTGTTTATTTGCCTCTCTATGATAAATCACTTGTTGTATTCCTCAATTGTAAGTCGCTTTGGATAAAAGCGTCAGCTAAATGAATAAATCTAATATTTGTCATTCTACCAAATTCCCGCTTAAAGGGTTAGTTCACTCAAAAATGAAAATTGTATCATCAATTACTCACCCTCATGTCGTTCCAAACCTGTAAAACCTTTGTTTTCGGAAAACAAATTAAGATATTTTTGATGAAATCCGAGAGCTCTCCATAGACAGCAAGGGTCCTTCCACGTTTAAGATGGTCCATGAGACATCAGTGGTTCAGCCATAATTTTATGAAGCTACGAGAATATTTTTTTTGCTCAAAATAACACCAAAAATAACAACTTGATTCCTCTGATCGTAAACAAGGCTCAGCGCGTGAATGTTCTGCATTAGTAGCACCACACGTTTAGTTATTCGGGGAAGAAGAATAGTTGAATAAAGTCATTATTTTGGGGGTTTTTTTTGTGCACAAATATTTTCTCGTAGCTTCATAAAATTACAGTTGAACCACTGATGTCATATGGACTATTTTGTCTTTGTTCTTGGTACCTTTCTGGACCTTGTACATGATAGGGCCCTTGCTGTCTATGGAGGGTCAGAGAGCTCTCGGAATTCATCAAAAATATCTTAATTTGTGTTCAGATGAACGAAGGTCTTATGGGTTTGGAACGACATGAGAGTGAGAAATTAATGACAGAATTTTCATTTTTGGGTGAACTAACCCTTTAAGAAGTGAAGAGAACAACCTTTAATGCATCAATATTTGCTTGTTTGTGTTTTGTTCCTGTGCAGAAAACCATCCAGACCTTACCCATTGATTATGTGACATCATTTCAGATGTTCAACATGAGTCACGCTCTCTACTCATACAGGTAAAGTGAGTGGAGATCTGTAAAGTGGGTCTTACATTTTAGAGACTATATTGTCTGTTTTTTCTGTTTTCGCCAAGGAAAATATTTCCAAACAAAGCTGAAGCAATTTTTGAACAACTCATTTGAGTCAATGATTCAATGATCCATTCATAAAGACATTTCTAAATGAATTAGCCAGTTTGAATGAATGATTCAGTGAATTAAGGACTTGCCGCCACCTACTGGCAGTTTTAGTGTCATCTTTTTCCCATGACAGGCCTAACCCAGCCAAAAACACACTTCACATAATATTGTTAAATTATCATTAACTAAAAAAATCCCTCCAATAAATCAAGAGGCAAGACATAATTTTTGTAAATTCCACACACCCCTACTTCTAAAAAATAAAGCCAGTTTTACTTATTTCTGTCATCTCACTGAGCAGTCAGAGAAAAATAATAATTTCTAGTCAATAAACGACCAGAATAAATTCCCAATATAATTTTGTTAAATTAAATAAAAATGAAACCTTAAAGACAAAAATCTATTATTTTTAATGCTACAGGTGAATTTAGGCATCACAACATTATTAATTGTACAGCAACAAAAATGGATATTCATTTTTATTTTTTTCCCACTCAGTTTGAGCCAATAACTGATACAATATCATGCATTCCTCAGTCTGGTCTTCATTACATCTCATTGAAGAATCCTCACCTCAACAATGACATCTCTGAATTCAATAATGAAATGCCTTTAACTGAAAATTGAGTGTTTAATCTTATCATTATATATTACTGACACTCTATCCTCCAATTTGATACTGTTAAGTGCTTTGACACAATCTGTATTGTTAAAAGCGCTATATAAATAAAGGTGACTTGACTTGACTCAGAAATACAGTATTACCATATTACTCCATCCATTTAAAGACTTCAGCTTTCTCTGTGGCTTTTTCCAGTGACGTTACATGACTTGCAGTCCTCTAGCAGTAGGGTGAAACCTCTGCCCGATATTTGACACCGCCGCCCGTTGGTTCCTGTGCTTGGTCAGGGGCGTCCAGGGCTTTCTAGGTTATGTGAGCTCAGTGTTTAGTGCGGGCAATCCAAGTGTTTATGAGGCAGTGTGTGTTTGCCTCGCCTCGCACTCCTGATTAGAGCGTAATCACACAAGCCTCCAATTACAATCCCATCGCGGGACTCATCTCCAGATTACTAGAATTACTAGTTATTCATGGCAGGAGATTTGACACAACAAACCCTCCAGCAGGGACCAACCAAGCAAAGTCTGCACTCATTGACATTTAAAAGGCAAGATGGTGGTGAGGATTGGATGTGGGATCACTTATGGTGTATGACAGTTGCTTCAGAAGCGTGCAATTCTCATATCATACACTCATATAAAATGCTGAAATGTTTAATATTTATATTAATGTATATGTGCATATATATTTTAATTTCTACACTAATTTCAATAAAAAATTACAAATATTTGTGTTTTGTATGTTCATTCCATTAACGTCTCTTTTCTTTCTCTGTAGTTACCTTGGCCTGGGGTTGATGTCAGCCAGACTTGCTGTGTTAGGAGGGATTGAAGGACAGCCTTGTATGTGGTCTACAATCTCTCTTCATCTTTGGCTTTTAAAGACCTCATTCGCTCGATAAATAAGCCATTATCTAATCTCTTAATAACGCACTGAAGATTAAT
This sequence comes from Onychostoma macrolepis, assembly GCF_012432095.1. Classification (NCBI taxonomy): domain Eukaryota; kingdom Metazoa; phylum Chordata; class Actinopteri; order Cypriniformes; family Cyprinidae; genus Onychostoma; species Onychostoma macrolepis. Next base: position 11,129,622 of record NC_081171.1, read on the forward strand.
TCCTTGGTGGCCAGCTGTTGCACTGATTTAGCTGAGGCCAGAGAGAGAAACTGCCATCAGTGCAATAGCTTCCGGCTGCAGTTCACTACTGAGATTTACATTTAGTACACTACAGATGTAATCAGATTTCTTTGTTTATAGTTTTGTCCGTTGTATAAGTGTATCTCGCTTCTCTCTGAGTGGGTCCTAAGGTTATTATGAGCAAAGACACGCATGTGTTTGTGTAAACGTGTTTTATGTTTGGCCACCAGGTGGCACTGCAGAGCTCGTGTTTGGATTTGTCCTCCAGCAGTGTCACAGTTACTCCACATAGTGGCAGTAAAAATGCTGTGATGTGCATAAATAAATCATTTGATTGCTGTGTGTGTGTGTGTGTCTTTTCAGTAGCTGGACCCCAAGAGCTGGTTAGTCCATGTCTAGCCCCAGATTACTCTGGACAGTGGGAGCATGCTGAAGTACTCTACACTATTAAAGGGCAGAAAGCAGGTATGAAAAACGCTCTCTGCCTGGGTTAGGTTTTTGTATGTTCAGTTCTATTTACATTCAGTTTTACTCCCCAGAATTTTATCACTGTAATATGATATTTGATTTTATATTCACTTGTGTGTGCTCTCTTATAGGGGAGCCCATCTATGAGACTTGCCTTACAAAAGTGGAAAAGATGATCTACAAACATGTGAGAAGAATTGAGGGAGTAAAAGACATGGACTTCTATGCGTTCTCCTATTACTACGACAGGGCTGTGGATCTGGGCCTCATTGGTATGAGATTAACCTGATTGCTGTCATTTGATTTGAGTCAAACATTGTTTTTTTTAGATTTAAGAGTAACAAACAATGAGTTGAACTTTAATTTCACTAATTCACTTTCTGTCTCTGACTCAGATGAAAGAACAGGGGGGAATGTCAGAGTCAGTGATTACATTGAAGGTGCTAAAAAAGGTAAGTGTGTTCTTGTAACAGAATGTATTTGTCTGATTTTATGATGTTAGTATCTGACAAATGTAATATACTATCATTTTAAAACTTGGGTCAGTAATTTTTTTTGAGAAAGAAATCTTTTATTGTGTCACATGATACTGAAGTACTGAAGTATCATGTGACACTGAAGACAGGAGTAATGGCTGCTGAAAATTGAGCTTTGCCATCATAGGAATAAATTTAAAATGTTAAAATATATTAAAATAGAAAACATATTTTAAATTATAACAATATTTCTCTCACTGTATTTTTTATTAAATAAATGCAGCATTGGTGAGTATGAGAGATCTCTTTCAGAAAAAAAAAAAAAAAACACAAAAAAAAATGTACAGACCCCAATTTTTTGAAGTAGGTCATGTAGAATTTCCAGTTCTGCAAAAGAAATAACATGTCATGGTGTCATTTATTACTATAATATTAGATTATTAGTTATACTCAGAACTGTGCGGATCACTCCGCTGTGGCGACCCCTGATAAAAGGGAGCAAGCCGAAGGAAGAGAGAGCGTCATACTCAGAACTGATCAAATTTAAATGTATACCTTGAATGTGGTCGCTTTGGATAAAAGCATCTGCCGAATGCGCAAACGTCATGTAAATGTACATTTTATAAATAATCCACTCTGTTTAATTTTTTCTGTTTAGCAAAACATTAACTAACTCTCTTCTGCTCCAGTGTGCAATAACATGGCAGCTGGAGGAATAAAGGAGACTCCATTCCTGTGTTTGGATCTGACCTACATCTCGGTACTTCTTCAGGAGCTTGACTTCCCTCCTGATAAAGAGCTGAAGGTGTGCTACTCTTGATTTATGATTCCTGACTTAAAAGGATTGAAATAGTTACTTCGTTGTGACTTTTGGACACAGATTGCAACATGTTAACTGCAGGAGTATGGGATTTATCTATAATATTTTGAAGAACAATGGTGATGCTGTAATTTTTGTTTAACCCTATCGTTCTGTTTAAATTTCAGCTGGCAAGACAAATAAATAACGTGGAGACTAGCTGGGCCCTCGGTGCCACTTTCCATTGCATAGAGTCACTCCATAAGCATGGGATGTGCTGAAAACATAGACACTCGCAACATTTGGACCGCTCCACAACCCAGTAAAGCACTGACTGATTTTAATGCTCTGGGAAAAATATCAACATTGATTGTATTTGCCATTTTGTAATTGAATTTATTCACAATGTGAGTTTTATTATACATACCTCTGACTTTCTGAATGTTTCTGTTTACCTACTAGTATGTTAAGCTATGAGTGAAGGTAAAATGTTTGTACTGGTTTGGGTGTTTACAGCATGTCAGAATCGTTTTAGTCAGGGTTAAATATATAAAACTGATCAAAAACACTTGATTGCCTCAAGCTCCAAGTTCAAGTTATTTCATTTATATTTTATATTTAATTATTCTCCAGTTTCTAGTTTGGTTTGATTTAATATATTACATACTATGTTCAAACAAATCACGTACTTAGTACAGTATATGTTATCTGTTCTCAGGTGGAAGAAAAACAGATCAGAGCTTTTACTGTCATGTTCATGTACTTTTCTCTTGTGGTTATAAACTAAATGTGCCCATTATTAAACATGGGAAATATGTTTATATAAAATGCCATATAAATATAATCTAAAAAAAGTTGAAAACTGTGCTCTGTGTGAAGTATTTAAAAAGTGCGATTGCACATAAAGTTCACAAGAAGGTCATAAAGTGAGACAGCAGGATGTGGTCTGTCTTGTGTGCGCTCCCATCACATCTTTCACCTGTTCAGACTTGCTACTGTTCTTTACTGGCACCAGCAGGTGTCACAGCACTAAAGTCTGTACTCTGTAGGGGGTTGGGCACACAATGGGCAGCCCAAATGTCACAATTTATTACTCAGTGTTACTCATAGGATGAGGTTTTTAGAAAGTGCAATTCATTTCCAAATCCGTATTGCTTTTACACAATATGCTTTTCCTTGTCTGTGTACCTGAAGTAACCTATCTATCTCTGGGAAGCCTAAGAGGCAAGTGATGGCTATCTCAGCATGGCAGTTGAAGCCGTTGTGTATAAATATTGAAAACAGTATGAAAACTCATAAGACCACAGCAATTCCTCTTTAAACCCCATAAAATAATTAACTGCAGCACCCCCTGGAGTGTATCCCACGTGTTAAAAATAAATGAATGAACAATTTGTAACAAAAAAATAAATAAAAATAGACTATACAATAAAATAGAACAATGACAAATTTTTTATTAAACTTTTAACTTTTATTAACAAAATGAATAAGGATATGTTTTACACACGTTTAACACAAAATCCTTAGGCTACCTTAAAACGATCGTAGTTTGTGGTCTATTATCTTATTAATTAAAACACATCAGCCATAAAATAGCTACAATGGCATATTCGCATATATTAAACATCTAACTTTTATTAACAAAATGAATAAGATGGATAAAGCCTTATATTGTAACCCAAATAAATAAGGTATTTTCCCTTATTTAAAACGTTTCCACCTTTTCTGACACTCAAGGTCACCTTGCATAATACAAAAAAAAGTATATAATAATTGTTTAAATGTTTAAAAATAGATTTAAAGGGATACTCCACCCCAAAATGAAAATTTTGTCATTAATCACTTAAATCAGACTCCTCCCACTTTTCCATGTTTTTTATTGGTTGCTTTTAAACTCGTTCCATATACGGCCAGATTCTGGCTCTCAATCCGGAATTGTTGCTATCAATAAAAAGTCTGTATAACTATAACAATGGAAATTCAGCTCTTATGAAAAGTAAGGAAATAGGCAAGTCTTTACAAGTCATCTTTACTAGAGCTAAAAGAGGCAATGCTAAAATGTTACATTGGCCTAATAGTTGCTGGCCAAAGCTGTTTATACAGTAAAACGGAAATTTCGGTCCAACTCCGGGCACAGAATTCACCATAGGTCTGAATACGTTCCTAAACCTGTTGCTAGTTAGCGTTGCTGAGATGATTGACATCTCACTTAGCCAATGACAATGCAATTACGAAAGCGTCACTGGCCAATAAACAGACAGTATATAAAGCCACGCCCACTTTGTTCTCTAGTTGACATAGGGGTGTGTCTCATAGAGAACAGTGCGTGTAAAGTCCTTGCACACCGCAGCAACCTGGGCACAGCAAGTCAAGGGGTCCAAACTTTCATTTTTTGCCTTTTAAACGCGTTGTCAACATGTCCAAACCGCTGACCGACCATGAAAAGCGCAAGCAGATCAGTGTTCGTGGTATAGCTGGGCTGGGGGATGTTGCCGAAATCAAAAAGAGCTTCAACAGGCATCTTCACTTCACCCTAGTGAAGGACCGCAATGTGGCGACCCCGCGGGATTATTACTTCGCGCTGGCGCACACGGTGCGGGATCACCTGGTGGGCCGCTGGATCCGCACTCAGCAGTATTACTACGAGAAAGACCCGAAGGTACGTACGGATCTCCTCTTCTTCTTCCTCCTCTTCCCTGTGCAAGCAGCCAGGAAGTGGCATGTTTGTACAGTAGTGGGATACATAAAAATGCATGTAAATGTAATTATTGCCTGTTTTTACATACGTTCGTAACTGCATAATAGTCATAAATGCGTATTTGAATAAATGAATAATAGTTTGATGCATAAACCGTCATATTCATAGTGCATTGAAAACATATACAGAATATTCATATTGAATTTAACCTGGACATTCATTTGTTTTCTCAGCTTTGTGCTCTTTGCATTGACATCCATTTGGTCGTCCTTTAACATGGGGTCAGCTGTTAGTGTGTGCTTCCTGTGCAAAGTGTGATCTGTTCCTTGTCACATTAGGCCATCATTAGAAGTATTTTGCAACCACTTGATGTTGTGTGCTCTCTAGAGCAAGTACAGATTACACTATGCTGTCAAACCCAGTAGAAGATATTAGGCCTTATCTAATGCATTGAAATGGTCCATGTGCCCAATCACTCATGGCTATTAATAGACACCTGTGACCTGGGTGCTTTATTATGATTTGGGAGGTAATGATGGGTTTTTGGAGAGTAACAATTTGAAAGTGTTTTTTCTTCCGGCCTTTCGTGGTTTCACCAGTGTGGCTTGCACTATGTATTCATGTTTCTGTGAAACTTGATGTTACTTGTTAGTTGATAAACATTAAATATAGCCTTGAATTTTGAGTTAAAGCAGCATTACATGGGAACTTTCTATACTTTATGCCTTTTGGGATTTTATTAATTTATTAGTTAACAATTTTTATTTAAAATTTTTATTATTATTATGTGCTCAAGAGAGTTCGACTGCTTTCCAGAGACATTTGTGTGCTTTATTTCAGCAGTCCTTTGAACCAGTAAAACACCTGTTTTTCCTCCTATCTAGATATCTCTAAATGGAACCCGATAGCTTTATATGGTTGAGTACAGCACACCAATACGTGAAGTGTTTCCAGGAACTTCACTCTTGTAAAGCATTAGGCTCGTTGAGGTTCAGACCCTTGGAAAAACAGTAAAACACTGTCACTTTATTTAAACCTACAATATGCTGTCATTAAGCACCGTCTCAGCACATGAAAGTGAAGAAAGGATTTATTTATTACTGTGGTATTCAAATGTTCACTGTGGATTTGAGGCCTTCAGCAGGCTGTGAACTCCTCCCTTTGCAGACATCTGATGAATGGACTCTTATGAAAAGTTGATCCCAAGCCAAAGACATCAAATTAAGCATGTTGCACTTGAGCAACCTGGAAGAGACATGACTAGAGCATGAGTTTGATTTTGTTAAGAGGGAGCGTATGTTAATGTGTCCTTTTTATTAATTTGTGATTGAATTACAAATAATTCTATTGATATTTCTGAACTGTAACAATCAGTTTTAGAGCTCAGTATTTTGTTCTCCTGTTTTGCTTTGACAATATACTCTAGAAAAAAACTTGGTATTGGTAGACCATTACTTTTCTTTCCAGTTCACATAGTGATTAATTGTAATGTTAGAAGGGTGAATTTTCCAGACAGCATCTTCTAATCTTTGTACCTTATATTGTCATACTACTTATGTAGGTTTTTTTTTTTTTTTAAACATCTGCTTCAGAGACAGATACTTTGTAGACATGAACACTCATGCATTCAGATTTATCTGTGTGTTTTCTGTTGCAGCGCGTCCACTATCTGTCTTTGGAGTTCTACATGGGCAGAACTCTACAGAACACCATGATAAATCTTGGGCTGCAGAATGCTTGTGATGAGGCCATCTACCAGGTAAAGTGCATCACTATGACTTTGCAAACTTAATATTTTAGTAGAGCGTTTGTTATTTAATTGCAGAACTTGCCCACAGCTTTATTACTTAAACATCCTGATACATTAGGAACAGCTGTTGTTTTTTTCCCCCCCTGCTCACCCACAGAGAGCTCATTGGGGATGTAGACCAATTGCTACAGGCTTGCAAAACTGTCTAAACCCTTCCTTTACTAAATGTGAAAACACAGAAGTTGCTGAAACTTTAAACTGTATGAAGTTTGCATAATCATTTAAAGTTTTGTTGCCCAATATTGAACTTGTGTGTGTGTGTATGTGTTTTTATAATGAGATGCTTTTTTTTTTTTTACATGATTGTGCTGATCTTCAGCTTGGACTAGATTTGGAAGAGCTGGAGGAGATTGAGGAGGATGCAGGATTAGGAAACGGAGGGCTTGGCCGTCTTGCAGGTACCAAACTTAAAAAAAACAAAACAAAAAAAAAGACAAAAAAAAAAAAAGAAAAAAGAAAAAAAAAACCTACACTTGTGGTAGAGTACACAGCCTGATCATAATGGGCATTCTCCTTCAGCTTGTTTTTTGGACTCTCTGGCATCTCTGGGTTTGGCAGCATATGGATATGGCATTCGTTATGAGTTTGGCATCTTCAATCAGAAGATCACCAATGGCTGGCAGGTAAACCAAAACTGTAAAATATATTCATACACGAATATACATTTACCTTAGCCTTATATTGAGTTAGTTGGACAAAAAGCCTCAATGTTTTCTTTTAAATATCAAAACCATTTAACTCTGGGACAACTCTGTTTATTAGGTGGAGGAAGCTGACGATTGGCTACGTTATGGTAACCCTTGGGAGAAGGCCCGTCCGGAGTACATGCTGCCTGTACATTTCTATGGCCGAGTGGCGCATACACATGAGGGACCAAAGTGGATTGACACCCAGGTCTGTCAGTCATGATATACTCATTGCTCTCAACTAATTGTTGAAACTATTCTGTTCTGATAGAATAGTAGGAGAAAAAACATCTAAATTAAAATAATAAAATGCGACCCCATAACTGTTAGTTTTTTTGCTAATGTTAACTGTTAGATTTTTTAATGTTGTAGGGAAAGTCTCTTATGCTTACATTGCATTTATTTAATCAATATACTGTAATATTGTTGTGCTGCTTAATATATTTTGTGAAAATTGTGACAGTTTTATGATTGGTTATTTTATGAATATGTAGTTCAAAAGAGCCCAGATTTATTAGAAATGGATATATTTGGTAACATGATAAATGTCTTTAATGTCACTTTTGATTAATTTAATGCATCCCTGCTAAATAAAAATATTAGATTGTTAGGTTGGCAAAAGCAATGCACTTATACATTTCTAAAAGATAAAAGAGAAGGGAAAGACAAAAAAAGGTTGTGTGTGCAATCAAATTTTACTTGCAGCATCAGGCACAAGTTCATAATTTCTTGGTAATATATTTAATTTGTTCATTTTTTTTTTTTTAAGACATTTTGTTTACAATTTTAGCTCTGGGTTGGGTTGATTTAAAAAAAAAAAAAAAAAAAAAAAAAATTTGATCCTGAAGCAAAATCAGTTCAAGTGTGTGTTTTTTTTTTTTCTTTTCTTTTTTTTTCTCTCTATGAATGTAATTAAATTGAGTTAAGCTTAATTAAAATCATTTTATATTTTTATGTCTTATTTATACTATCTTTTCTTTGGCAGGTGGTGCTTGCGATGCCTTATGACACTCCTGTGCCTGGTTATAAAAACAACACTGTGAATACTATGAGACTGTGGTCTGCCAAAGCTCCTAATGATTTCAACCTGCAAGAATGTGAGTCCACACAATGATTACACAATGTGTGTTTACACACACACACACACACACACACACACACACACACACACACACATTCAGTCCTTTGTCCAGTATGTTACACCTGTGTTTTGGTACTTTTTCGGCTATATCACTGAAAGTAAGTGACACCCTTGGTCCTGGTTTGGGTGGAGGATCCCTGCTTCTGTGTGAGCTAATATTGTTATGCTTAAAATTCATTACAGTATGCTTGAAATTTCCTTGTATCATTGAAATAGTGTGTTGTATTACTGTTAGAGTGAACTAGTCTAAACTTACCTTCTTACTTGAGTTTAACTTGTTTCCTGGGAGAATGGTTTCTGTGTAGAATACTAAATATAGCATTCTTGCAGCAGCACAGAAACAGGAGAGCAGCTGGCAGCAGGCCAGCGTTACCCATAGATACGCCTGCTTTTGAGAGGGTCCTTCATGATTGTTGGGCCTCTACATAGGACGTCTCATTCTATAATAGACATGGCACTCTTAAGGTTTTGTGCCCAAATTAAGTCATGTTTCCGCATAAAACACTATCATTTTCCCAGTGTGTAGAGTGTCCTATTAAATTGATCAAAAGTGGTAATAAAGTATACGGTTACAGTTGATGCATAAATGCTGTTCTTTTGAACTCTATTTTAGAAATCCTGAAAGAAAAAAAAACAAAAAAACATGGTCTATGACCACTAATCTGTGAAAACAAGTAGTGTGGCTAAAATGTTACTGTACATGCTGAGAGTATTTCTGTCTGTTTTATCATTGATTTATAATGCAAAAAATACAGTACGGTTTTGAAATACTGTCTTTTTTTCCTTTGTAGTTAATGTGGGAGATTACATCCAGGCTGTACTGGACCGAAACCTGGCAGAGAACATTTCCAGGGTGCTCTACCCCAATGACAATGTAAGTACACGCACCTCTCAATACTATAAAACTCTTAGTGAGGGGTGTGTGTGTGTGCCAGATGGAGTGAATGTACAGAGACGGAGAACAGAGAGCAAGAATTTGTGATATACGATATGTGTATTAGTTACCAAAATATCACTTGTGTATATATAGACTATGTAGATGCTGGTATGCAACATATGCTTTAGCGGCCTGGCACAAGCAGACTGAAAACTCTTATCTTGTGCAACAGTACCGCAGATATGTGTAATGCAATGAGGAAGTATGAAACTGTAATATGGAGTCCTGAGTGTTACACTAGTGTATATAGCTATTGTTCACACAGCTACTGAACTATACCGCCAGAAAACACAATGCATGGTTATTTTATCAGAAAAAAATACAGAAAATGAAATATTTTGCTATTTGTAAAGCTTTCAGTGTGTATGTCTTTAATATGAATTAAATTCTTTGTATATGCATGTGTTAGTTTTTTGAAGGGAAGGAGCTCCGTTTGAAGCAGGAGTACTTTGTGGTGGCTGCTACTCTGCAGGACATCATCAGACGCTTTAAATCTTCAAAGTTTGGCTGCCGGGATCCCGTGCGCACCTCTTTTGAGACTTTCTATGAAAAGGTGATATTACTTTAAATACCTTCAATTGGTTGCTGTTTTTAAATTTGAAGGATATAGGTTGATTCGAACAACAATTTTCGGTCAAAGTATAATGCTTTCATAACTCTCTCTCTCAGGTGGCGATCCAGTTGAATGATACTCATCCAGCTCTGGCGATTCCTGAACTCATGAGGATCCTGGTGGATATAGAGCAGCTAGACTGGGAAAAGGTGTGATGTTCAGGCTGACAAACTGTTTAAGATAATGGAATAATATTTACTAATATTTCATTTATTCATATACATGCATTTACTGAAATTAGTTGATATGCGTTATAGCACAAATGAAAAGCAAACTAATTCCTTGGTCGTTTTGTTGTGCTGCATTTTTCTGCTTAGTCATGCTGACCTGAGTAATAGGCATAGTAATGCTAATGAAAAGAAAGTATTGTGCATGCAACCAGCCAACTCAAAATAATGGAATTTTTGTCAGATTTTCTTGGAAACTTATTTTATTTGCTGATTTCTATAATTTCTATTTTTAATAAGTTATCAAAATTAGCATTTATGTATGTATGTATGTGGGTAGGCATGGGAGATCACCACAAAGACATGTGCATACACAAACCACACAGTGCTACCTGAGGCTCTGGAGCGCTGGCCCGTCTACATGTTTGAGACACTTCTGCCACGACACCTGGAGATCATCTACGAGATCAACCAGCGACATCTGGATGTGAGGATACGCACATACACTAACTCAAGATCATCAAGATGTTGTTAAATGAACCAGTTTGTCTGATTGAGTCTCTGTTGTAGAGAATTGCTGCGCTGTATCCAGGCGACAGTGATCGTATGCGCAGGATGTCTCTGATCGAGGAGGGCGATCCAAAGAGGATCAACATGGCCCACCTTTGTGTGGTCGGCTCGCACGCTGTTAATGGAGTCGCACGGATTCACTCAGACATTGTCAAAACCACTGTGTGAGTAGAGTGCATCAGTTGTTTTGCAAAAATATTTATAGCAGAATTAATCATTTCCAGGGAGCGTTTTTTTTAATGTTGGTTTCAATTTTATTTTTGTGTAGAGATGCTAGTTAGGTTAATTATATATTGACATTGTTTCCCCCATTGATATTGCTTTGATATTAAACATTTTAGACATTTAGAACTTTTTTATTTTTGTGGTTTAAGGTTTAAGGATTTCTGTGACATTGAGCCAGAGAAGTTTCAGAACAAGACGAACGGCATCACACCTCGCCGCTGGCTGCTGCTCTGCAACCCCGGCCTGGCTGACATCATCGCTGAGGTGACCTTCTTAATGAAGTAACTCTTTCTTGCTCTTCCCCACAGGTTTTCTTTCTGTCCCTCACTGTCTTGTGCTTGTTTTCCTTTCAGAAAATTGGTGAGGACTTCCTGACGGATCTTTTCCAGCTAAAAAAACTGTTGGACTTTGTCAATGATGAAATGTTCATTCGGGATGTGGCCAAAGTGAAACAGGTGTAGACCTGTAGTTAGTTGTTGTTTCTATGATTTTTGCTGTTTGGAATTTATGTATTCTGATTTTTTTTTTTTTTCGTTTTCTTGTTCATGACTTATTTATTAATTTTTTAGGAGAATAAGCTGAAGTTTTCAGCATATCTGGAGAGTGAGTACAAAGTAAAGATAAATCCTGAGTCCATCTTCGACATCCAGGTCAAAAGAATCCATGAGTACAAGAGACAACTGCTCAACTGCCTGCATGTCATCACTTTATACAACAGTAAGAATTACGCACAGAAATGTGTTCACACTGGGTTGATTGGTGCCAGGTTGCTCAGGACAGAGGAACTGACCAAAGATATAGCACTTTTACTAATACTGGTTTGTCTTTTACTGGTATAGGTTGTTTATTTTTAATTCAGTTGGAAATATAGATGTCTCTTCAATAGCTGCTTTCTTGTTTTGTAGAGTTGTATTGAAAGCATTCTATAAAATGTTATAGAAAATAAAACTTTTGTTGTTGTTTATCAGAATTATGTAGGAGTTTCCTTTTTAAATAACTCCAATTAATGAGTAATTAGTGAGTGATTTTTATAAATTATTATTATTATTTATTTATTTTTTTTCATTCTGCACTTTCTAGGGATTAAGAAAGAACCAAACAAGAAGTTTGTTCCAAGGACAGTAATGATTGGAGGAAAGGTATGTGTATTCAGTTTAATTCAATTGAAAATTACTTTTTAAATTATTATAATAATAATAATTATTAGTATTATTTATATATGTAGATAATGGTCATAACTCCAGCTTTTGTCAAATACAATTTTCAAACCACTAGAGGGCCTCAGCAAACTTCTAAAGGGTCTACAGGTTGACTTAAAATTATTTGAAATGAAGATGTAATAAAATAATCAAACTTGACTGAAAATGCTTAAAACAAACAAACAAACAGATTTTTCTGCCCTCGGCAGCAATTGTTTTATTAAAGAACATACTATTCCTTAAACGTCTGGAATCATGGAATACGTTTTTCATTATTTAATTTAATGGTTAATATTGACATTTGTAGAATCTGTTGGAGTTTGAAAACTAGCTATTTTTTCATACGAGGGGCCTTTGAATATTGTGCTAGACAATGGGAGGCCTTCAAGTCAAAAAGGTTGAGAGCCACTGCTTTAAGAGTCCTAAAAGTTCTAAAAGGTGTTTTTTGTGTTGTCTTGCACTGCCTCCCGCAGGCAGCACCAGGCTATCACATGGCAAAGATAATCATTAAACTGATCACCTCAGTGGGGGAGGTGGTGAATCATGATCCTGTGGTGGGAGACAGACTCAAGGTCATTTTCTTGGAGAACTATAGAGTCTCATTAGCTGAGAAGGGTGAGTAAATTCATAAACTGTTGATGTATAGCTAGAAAAGGATTTAAGATAACATGCAATGATTAATAAATATTTTTGCTATAGATGCATTGTTTTTTTTAATGTTACAAATGATGTGCTGAGTATGTGATTGAATGTGTCATATGCTTTGCTCTTCAGTGATCCCTGCTGCCGACCTGTCCGAGCAAATCTCCACGGCAGGTACAGAAGCCTCCGGTACAGGGAACATGAAGTTCATGCTTAACGGCGCTCTGACCATCGGCACCATGGATGGTGCTAATGTGGAGATGGCAGAAGAAGCTGGAGAGGAAAACCTGTTCATCTTTGGCATGAGGGTGGAGGATGTGGAGGCCATGGACAAAAAGGGGTGAGAGAGTGAATGGATATAAATGGGACAAGGAAGCTTTAGGCTGGAGGACTGATGGAATCAAACAATGAAGCAAAAATATAGATGCAAGTCTAGATTATTCTGTCTTTGTGAGAACATTTTAAGCTAAAATGAGTAATTACTCCTCCTGACTTGATCAGTAATTTGATATTTTCAGTTTTCTCTCTTTATGTGCTTTTGGCATTTTTTTATTTTGTAACATTTTCTTTTTTTGATTCTGTATAACTTGTATCTATTTTATTTTCAAAAACAATTTTAATGGTTTTTATTTTTAGTTTACAATAACAACACTATTTGTGATCTAGATACATTGCCAGGGAATACTACGAGCGCCTGCCTGAACTGAAGCAGGTGATGGACCAGATCAGCGCTGGATTCTTCAGCCCCAAAGAGCCTGAACTCTTCAAAGACATCGTCAACATGCTCATGAATCATGACAGGTGAGTGTTAAACACTGTTTTACTCCCTTTTAAAAAAGTTTGCATTTACTTGTGTGGCTTATACAGACACATTTAATTTTTGTTTATACATAAGGGAAACTTGCTACGGGTTTATTTTTCAATTTTACCTCTATAAAATTCATAGCTATTTTATGTAACAATTATCAGATTTATTTATGCTTTAGTCGTTTTAGTGGAGATGTCTGACTTCTGTCTTTCTCTCTCAGGTTCAAGGTGTTTGCAGACTATGAAGCATATATCAGCTGTCAAGAAAAAGTTAATGAACTCTACAGGGTGAGTTGAGATGTTTGGATATTTACTGGTGGTTTATCAATATGGGCTGAGCCAAGAGTGTCAGTAGTAATATTTGATCATTTAAAATTATTCCGTTAAATGCAAAAATTTTTATTTTTCAAAACTCTAATATAATATATGTCATTAAAAATATTGTCTATATAGATTGAACATTTTCCATTTTTAATTATATTATAAACCAGGGGTGTCAAACTCAGTTCCTGGACTTAGTTTTCAAATAAGCCTTAATGACTTGATTAGCTGGATCAGGTGTGTTTAATTAGGGTTGCATCTAAACTGTGCAGGGCTGTGGCCTTCAGGAACTGAGTTTGACACCCCTGTTATAAACTGTAAAATATTTGAGAACAGAAAGTGTGTTTGGAAATGTTTTTTACCTGTCACAAGGGGGCGCTAAATGTCAAAATCACCAGTGTTCTGACTGATTGATCTACAATACTTGGACTATATATCATTCTACCACTACTCAAAATGTGTAGTTGACCTTGATGAATGGACATATTGGTAAAACCGCTTTCCTTCATTATGTGTAAAATTCCCCTTTCTTTTCTTCAGAACCCAAAAGAATGGACCAAAAAGGTAATCAGAAACATTGCTGCTTCTGGAAAGTTCTCCAGCGACCGCACCATCGCAGAGTATGCACGTGAGATCTGGGGCGTAGAGCCGTCCGACGTCAAGATCCCGCCACCTAACGAACCACGTGAATGAGAGAGTGTCCACTGGGTCTGCTCTCCTTTCCCAGTGTGCCGGTGTGCCTTGACTGGCTTCACCTGATTCAGATTCAGGTTTCTCTCGCTATGCATAACACCATGTGGAGCCTCTTTGAACTTCATTACTGTAGTGTACCCTAAACATACACACAAAAACTCTTCCATGTGCACTTACACTGTAGTAGGTTTTAAATCACTGTTACTTTCACATGCCTATACTTGACTATCTATCATCATGGTTTCCATTATGAAAATTCAATTTGTTGGTCATCTGAGAGTCATTTATTGAAGCTTCAGAGTCCAGTCCAGTTTCAGAGATATTTATGCATCAATTGGTGTAAATTCAAAATTTTTGTGCGTTCCTTGTTTCACTTTTGAGAGAGGCAGTTGTGACTGATTATAATAGAGAACACGGTGGGACCGAAAAAGAGCCATTTGAGTATTTTATAAAGCCAAATCAGCAACTGGAAACCATTGGAAACTTGAGTAACATTCATGTCCTAGAATATTTCTTAAATATGACAAAATATTTGACCTGCAACCACATTTAGTCTGTTAAAATTCAGTAGAAGCAGTATATTTGCCTTAAAATACTTGATATAAGCAGTCAGAAACAACAGCCTTAATAGTAACACATGCAAACTGCATTGATGTAATGACTCCAGAATGTCCAAATGATCTTTTTATTCAAGCTTTCAAATGCAGGTTAAAGGGTGCCTTGTGTGCACACTGTGCAATATTAACAACAATAAGAGAACACATCCCTTTGTAAATATTACATGAAATAATGAGAATAGAGGATATATGGCAGCTGGTTGATGTAAACTCATGGGAATTCATCATGTGTGTCCTTTAAATAGTCTTATAGTTGCTTTTTTTTTTTTCCCCCTCAATTTCCTCTATTTCACATAGCATTAACAAATTATGAGATGTTTGTCCCGTTGTTCAAATTACAAAGCAGCTTGAACTTTGGCAAATGGAAATTCATGAAGCAAACCCTGGCTTGAGTTTGAACTCTAAACAGCATTTCAGATTGCGGTCTGTCGTTTGAATGTATGTTTATGGATGTGCCTTTTGAACATTCACACATTGTACTGAGGCCTTGTTTTCTTGCTACATTTTACACAAGTACTGTATACAATTAATGGGTGTTAAAACCATGTTAACAAATAATAAAAACGTTGAAAACAAACAGTATGCTGTTGACTTAAAATGACTAAAGGTATAATCTGTTCTTTGTTTTGAAGATTGAGTGCTGATGTTATGTTGTAACGCAGCATTCATATCATTTAGAATAGTGATGAATGGCTTGAACAGGTGCCAGGTGAGGTAAAAGTGAACACATGAATGAGGTATTGAGGCTGATACCAAGTAAAACAGCTTATCAGCATATTAATTCAGCAAAAACACCCCAAGCTTCCTATACGTGCCTTCCTGCACTGCTGTAACTAGTTTAACTGGATTTGACCAGTCTGTCCCTGATTAGTAAAATTCAACTGGTCATTATGGTTTGTGAAGGGATTACATTTGCAAGAGCAGGTTAATGCTAGACGGTTGAACTTTCTCCAAATTGAGATCCAAGTGCAAGGTTTTCTTTTTTTTTTTTTTATTGCCTCCCTTAGTTTATAGCCTCCCATTTTTTCAGATGTAAAAAAAAAAAAAAAAGGGTTAAATATACAGTAATAGATACAGAAATTTATAGAGGGAGGAAATTATAAGAAAATAAACTAAAAAATAAAATTGTCCTCCTGGGATTCAGTATAAAAGCCTTTTAAATAATGGATATCAGAAAGCATACATTTCTTTTCCAGTCTTTTATTGTTTACAAACAAACATACTGTACTTACATCTGTGCATGTGTCCGGTAAGGTTTAGCAGCTTAGAAGAAAACAAACATTGTAAACCACTCATGATATATTCTGCAAAAAGTAACAGTTGCTGTTGAAATAACTGGGCAGTATTTCATTACAAAAAAGAATTTTAAAATATAAGTGCTGAATTCAAATATGCAAAGTTTGGTCAACATCAACAAAGACGGCAGAATAAAATCTGTGTTCAGATCCGTAACTGAATATTTTGTGGTCCATTTTTACATTCTAGTACAATGGAATATATAAGTGAGCGTCTTAATGTTTATATATAAAGGTTTTTTGTTTTTTTTTGGTCTTACATATGGTTGTCCTTCAGCTTTAGATATTATTGCACTTCTCTAGGACCTGGTGGTCTCGCTAAAATGATCATTTCTTTCTACATAGTCCTTCATAAACTAAGACATTTTGGTTGTGTTCTTTTTTCAGTGCATCAGTCACATGCCAGCAGAGGAAAACAAAAATTATGATAATTTCTTTCTGAGAATAACATCAATAACATCCGCGGAGAGCCTAGATCTACCATTGAAGCTTGCATGCACACATGACTTTATTATCAGCCCTAAAAAAAAAAAATAAAAAAAAATTGAGCAGAAGTATTTGAGAAAAAAACAAATATAACCTGACACACAGAGCAATAATACAGCAGATCTTGAATCTCAAAAGGGCTGTATTACAGTGAAAATTACTTTAAATATGTCAGATGGTCAGTGCACACTGTGAAGAAAAGAATATTCATCATATATACATGACAGAGCAAATCAAGAAGATGTGTCATTATTGCTCATTGTTTCGTAGAGTCATGGATCTTGGCATCCAACTAAATCCTTGACTTGAGTATTGCCTCGTTCACTTTGTGCGTGTTAAAATCCATTACACAATTCCTCCAAATTAAAGAACAATTATAAAACATTGCAAGAAACAAAAGTGAATTTTGGATCAATTACAATGGGCTTGTTAAAGAAAGTTACACATTTTGGGGCCATTAAGATTTTTATTTTAAATTAAACAAGGAGGCATTAAATTGATCAAAAGTGAGAGTAAAGACATTTATGTTACCAAGCATTTCTATTTCAAAAAAGCTGTTCTTTTAAACTTTCTGTTAAATCAAAGGATGCTGAAAAGGGCATCAACAAAAACATATTAAAAATAATAATAATAAAAAACCAGATCAGCATATTAGAATGATTAGGACCATGTGACACTGAAGACGGGAGTAATTATGCTGAAAATTCAGATTTACCATCACAGGAATAAATTCCATTTGAGAATATATTAAATAAAAAACTGGTATTGTAATAATATTTAACAACATTAGTTTTTACTGTACTTCTGATCCATTAACAAGCAGCCTTGGTGAGCATTAACTACTTTTTGAACAATAATGTATAGCAACTGGGTACAAAAACTGTAATATTAATAAAAATAAATCAAGTCATTCTTTTAACATTTATCACTAAGGTTTGTGAATTTGGTATTAAACATATTATGGTAATAATTATCCTTATTTATTTTTTGGAATGTGCAAAGTGAGAGTATAAAAACCAAAGAAAATATGTAACCCACATGACCAAGTAAAGAAAATTATTTTTTTCATACAGTTTTCTGTTGTCTTTTGACTGTGCAACAATATTTTTTGTTCCAGTAACAGGCATGCAAACTAGTATTGAGCAACCAAATGCATTAAAATAATAAAACATCTGTCATTTCAAAAGCTCATTCAGTTCTGATGCAGTTGAGTTGCATTTGCACCAACCAAACACAACAGCATAAGCACAATACACAAAACGTCGCATAAAAATATCAGAGTTTCAATGCCAAGCAGCACAAAATTCTGCATTTTAAATCATGATTCAAAATGGGAGAAAAATAAAGAGAAAAAAAAGAAAAGACATTTTATTCTACACGATTCAAGTTTAACCTAAAACAACTTGCTGTTCACATTGAGTGGATTTCAGAATTGAAACAAGGTCCATGATATTGTCAATGTTGTATGTTCATAAAAAAGGAGTGAATTGCAGTCAGCAAGCACTGACAATGACATCATTATAGCATGTTGTCCCGTTTCGTCCCTTTGACCATAATCCTCGTGTGGTCTTTGCAGTGCTATCGCTAAAACTTCATCAGTACGTCTCTCCTTTGAAGAGGGTTGTTGACTTAACCATTATTTAAGTGCATATCTGCATATTATTTTGCATACTTTGTGCTCCAGCTGCCCCTTCAGATCTGTTTCTATGGCAACAGGAGGCGGTGTAAGAAATCACCAAGCCCTGTCACTCTCTTAATGAGAATAACTTTCTTCCTCCAAATTTGAAGTTAACAAAGGATGGTGCATCTTCAGTCCATGCTCGTGTGTGCTTGTACACATGATGTACACGGTGCAGATCACGTAGATTGTGTGTGTGTGTGTGTGTGTGTGTGTGTTTAACAGAGTGTGTGAGAGAGGGCAGTCAGCTGAAATGATCCTGACTACATGTGAGGATGCGGCGCACTGAGGAAATCACTGAGACACAGAGACAAAGAGAACAACACATTAGACTTAATAGACTTAAAATTCCCATCTGTTGGAACTGATTTTTTTTTTTTTTTAATACAATTTCATTACTAATCATTTAATCTCAAACTCTGCATTTACTGACAGAGTTTTCAACACTTTTCTAAAAAATGTAATGTTCAATTAAACTAAATAAAAATGTACATTTAAATTAATATAAATTTCATTAAATATATATAGTGGCCCTTAAATATTTTGATGTTTTATCTAAACATCTGTGTCAAGAAAATGCTTCAAGAAAAGTTAAAACAATAGATATAAATGTTCAAAATTAAGACCACCTTGCAACCAGTTGGTTAAAAGTAATCAGAGAGGTAATTAGTTCTGAAAAAATGTATATTGTTGTCCAATGCAAATTCATATAATTCATATGTGGACTCCTTGTCCAAATGTTTTTTATTTTATATAATTGAACTAAATTTACATATTAAATGTTGTGATTTATTTTATTAATTTAAAATAAAAATATGAACAAATTAAAATATAACACTTTATCTCTTATTTGACAATAATTAAACTGAATTAATAATGATTTATCTCAGACTACTTCATATAAATAATTTAGATAACAGCAGACATTTCCTAAAAAAAATGTACAGGTTTGCCTCCCTGAAAGATCATTAGAAACAACCCCATCTTAAATAAAAACATATGCATCACATATGTATTCAGACATGGTTGTTGCTTCAGTATCAGCACAGACTGGAACATAAAGACTGTGATTTCAGTCTGAATTACTATCGTTACAGCTGATGGTCAGGGACCTGGAGCAGAATGTAAAAACTACACCACCTGGCACAATCCTAAAAATAGCTTGTATTCCCAACCAACAGAATAAAAAGATGAATGTAGCCAAAATGTTTGGTCAGCACTGAGCAGAGGGAAAAATACGAATAGCAGCAGTTTATAAAGCGTACACACCTGAGTATATTTGGTAACTGTGGGCTCTTGTAGATGAACTTGTGTCTGTAGCCCAGAGAGCTGGGGAACGGGATGAACTGAACCTTATGACCGTTCAGACTCTTGCTCTGAGCCGCCAAATCATATAGCTGTGGATGAAAAGATTATTATTGTTGTTGTTGTTACAGAGAAGAACAGACCATTTTTAAAACAAATACATTGACAGCTACAACATATAATAATAATAGCAATAATAATTAATAATTATTATTATACTTCATATAGCTATGAGTAGCATTGTAGTTTTATTTTATAAAGTACAATAAGGTTTGATAATATTAATGAAAGTAATAAAGTGATACCAATGGTTTATAAGTTTAGATTCTTTCTGAACAAAACAAAAACAGTTTTACTGTAACTTTTTATTATATTGTCAGAATATTCCGTTGTTTAATTAAAAATAAAAATAAAAATCATACATGCCATATGTGCTTAAAAACAGTAAAATTTACCAACACCAGCATCGACTCGATCAGGTTTCATCATAACAAGTGATCAAATTATTGTGGTCCAAGTATAATGAGCCTATCAGCTATTTTACAATAGCTCTGAATATGGCTCGTCCAATCTGAATTTAGAGTCTGAAATATCCATTTTACAGTTTTAAACGAACCCTCTCATTGTCTGACACTGATGTTTTACCTTCTTTCCCAGCTGGAAAGGTACGACTGTGTCATCTTCTGCGTGCAGTATCAGAACCGGACAGGATATGTGGTTGACGCTAAGAGACAAACAGACACAATTCAGTGCTCTGAGATCCTCCATACTCAAAATAATTTAGGGATTCAGGACATAGATCTGTTTTTTTATATAGTGTGGGACCTTCCACTAGAGGTTTGTGTAATGAATTACATGATCACTTCATCTATGACTCAACGTGTGGCTAAACACTAAACCGATCTATTTATACACATGCACATTAATTCTGTTTCTAAAACAAGTTCTCAGAGGAAGATGAAGCTGCTAGCGTGTGAAAACGCTACAGAACAGAGACCCGAGATGATCATCTCAACACAGCTGCAAGGACACCGTGCTGTATAAACACAACAGTCTTCACAGGTGGACACAGAGTGAACAATCCCTCACACGCACATAAACTTACAGAGAGAAATACTGTATAAAACTAAAAGAACCTACTTCTCGTCACTGGCAAATCGGATACCATTTGCAGTTATAGAATCCAGGAAGAACCAGTCAAAGCCTGGTAGATATCTGTAAACCTGTTCAAATGTACATTTAGAAATGTTCAAGGTTAGTTATGTTTATTTGTTGCACAAATGCAATAGGCTATGTGAGATTGAACAGGAATTTGGTTTCTCACCATAGAGAAGGGATGGCTCTTGGCTTCCTCTCTGATATTGGTAAAGGGTGACTCTAAAATTAGGGCGTCTGGGGGCGTTCCTGTAAGCACAAAGGAAGGAAGCCTGCATCCAAACTTCATGTTTAACAGTGGCTCAACTATAGGCTTATGTAACTTAAAGACTGATTAGAAGTGCTTGGCAATTACATTAGTTCACTCTTAATCTAGTTAAGACAGTGCCAATGAAAGCTTGTCTATTTCTGAAACATCAACACAGCGGCGACGCTTATGTACTGTACTAAACTCTTTCTTTAGGAAACTTTAATTCATTAATTGTTCACTAATTGTAATTATCATCAACCAATTTTAAACCAAAAATATAACTTCAGTTATTTTACACTCAAATTTGAACTTCCATGATTAATCCAATTATTATTATTATTTTTTTTTTTATAACTTGTTCTGATGAATAAAGTGTATTCAAAGTGATTTGTAAATGGCTGCTTGCCACTTACAGATAAAGCCACTGTTGGAAGTTTCTGCTTGGTTTTAAACTGTAGTTTCACACTGCTGGCTACTATTTGTTTTCAGTTGCAACATCCCAACCCTTAAGAAAACATATAAATGTATGTTCACGTACCCCTGTCACACAGACGTCTCACTAGGTTAGTGGCCACTCTGGAAAAACAGGAATGTACAGCAACAGCAACAGTTCAAAAATACCACAGGGAGTTACACAATCAATTCCTTTATGTCAAAGGAAAACTAAAATGTTATTCCAAGAACTAGAAAATCCACATCTAGAGAAAAGAACACCATCTACAGTGCTCTTTCAGATGGCTCAGGCGAGTTCATCTCACCCTGTGCCGAGCGAGTGACCCCAGATGTACAGCGGCTTCTGGCCAATCCTCTGCTTTATCCACTGGTAGAGGAAGAGAGCATCTGACGTCATGCCTTTCTCCGAGGGGCTGCCCTCTGAGTCCCCCCAACCTGCACAAATAAACAAACCCATATGGTGCTTCACTCCGAGACCGGGAATGGGATTCTGACTTGAATGATAGAATAGTGCATTAAAATTGACAACCAACATACCTCTATAATCGAATGTGACTACATGGTAGCCTAATGAACTAAGAACCTGCAGAGACAAGAATATATATTTAAAAAGTGTCTAACATTAACTCAGACAAATGGAGTTCTTTCAAATCTTAAATGTATACAACCTTTCAAATTTTTGGGATTGGTAGATTTTTTTATTATTATTTATTTTTCTTTGACAAAAAATACAGTCAAAACAGTAATACTGTCAAAGATTATTACAATTTAAAATAACTGTTTTTGTTGAAATATATTTTAGAATGTATTAGAATTTTTTCCTGTGATGGCAAATCAGAATTTTCAGCAGCCATTACTCCAGTCTTCAGTGTCACATGTTGCTCTTTCAGAAATTATTCTAATATGCTGATTTGGTGCTCAAAATCATTTATTATTATGTATGTTGAAAACAGTTGTCCTGCTTAATTTTTTTGTGTGTGGGGAAACATGATCGTTTTCAGAATGAATAGAAAGAATATAGAAATAGTTGGAAAGGAATAGCATTTATTTGCCATATCAATTTTATGTAACATTACTGCCACTTTTTTAATTAAATGCAATTCTTTGCTGAATAAATAACTGATTTCTTTCATATGCAAAACACTTACTGACCCCAAATTTTTGAACGATAATTAAAAAAATGCAATTAAAATGTTTTTACCTTGTACAGCTGAACTCTGTGATCCCCTCCTCTGAAACACACATACAACCAAGCTTAAGTAAAGTGACTAGAGATTTGCATTTGACAAATTGCAAGTCTTTCAAAATAAAAATGGTTACAGAGAAAACACTAGGCATCATACATTAACCGACTGAGGAGCACATACTACCAGACTTTCAAATCATTCCAAACAAAACAGACTCACACAGAAACATGGCCTCATTGCTAGAACACACGACAAATGAAGGAAACATGTTTTCTAAAATCAGGTTTGATCTCCGACGACTGGATACAATCACAATCTGTGCACATCATACATTACACAACTTGTGGTCAAATATGCAGCCTGACTCTTCCAGACAGGGGCAAAAAACTGTACAGTCTGCAAAAGTGCATTCCAGCTTTAACTCCCACTGAATCATTTTTGACACGGAGTTAGTTTTATTAAGTTGTATTGATCACAAGTCCCTGAGTGTTTGTGTACCTTGTTCCAGCATTGCCATGGAGATACAGGATGACTGGATGACTGGACTGGAAGCTTTTGTCATACCATTCAGCATCTTTTGCCTGAGCCTCCCTCCACATCACTGAAGGTACTGTGTGCCTGAGAGAGAGAGAGATGGAAAGAGAAATGACAGGATATACAAAAGAGATACGCAGCTGCTACCTACACATGAAATGGTGAAAAAGAGGACAGCAAGTAGACGTGGTAGCGTTTAAAAGTTTGAGCTTGGTCAATTTCTTTCATTGTTTTTGAAAAAAAAAAGGTTTCCTACGTTCATGAGGCATTTATTTGTTCAAAAATACAGTAAAAACAGTAATATTGTGAAAAATTACTGCAATATCAAGTAACTATTCTCTATTTTAATATATTTTAAAATTTAATTTATTCCTGTGATGGCAAAGCTGAATATTCAGCAGCCATTACTCCAGACTTCAGCATCACATGATCTGTCAGAAATCATTCTAATGTGCTGGTTTGATAATAAGAAGACATGTTTCTTGAGCAGCAATGTTGAGAACAGTTGTACTGCCTTATATATTCGTGGAAAATATTCAGGATTCTTCTGAAAGTTCATTATTTGAAATAGACTTTTTTTGTAACATTGTAAATGTCTTTACTATCACTTTTGATCAGTTCAGTACACCCTTGCTGAATTCAAAAAGTAGAAAAAAACAAAAACCACTTACTGAACCCAAACTTTTGAACAGTAGTGTATTCTTTTAGGACTGTTCACTTTACCAAGACTTCATTATCAATACTGAATCTGACCAGTGCACAGACAAGCTAATTTATGCAGAGAAAACTACCGCATCAGCTGCAGGAAGCTAATGTGGCCCTTCCGACTGTTACTCAGTTAAAGTCAAACACACACACACACACACAGTCACACCCAATGGCCAGCAGCCACAGGCCCGTGCAGTCCTCTGTCACCACGGATTTACACACTTTGGGCCACAGGCTGTGTTTCAATAAGCGCAGCACTTTTTCCACGCCCTTCAGAAAGACAGCCATGCCCATAAGGCAGATAAAGAGGGATAGAAACCTGTAGGGTAGAGAACGTGAGGACAGAGACACAGAAAGGCACAGGCAGAGAGATGAAGGGTGGAGGCAGGCCAGGCTGTGTCTGTATTTTAGCTATAGTGGGTGTCTGTGCTCTTACCACACTCCAATGTTGATTCCCTCCTCTGGCTGCAGATAGAAGTTGCGAGTGTGATTCAAGCCCTGATCCTGTGGTCTCTTCAGATCTATAAAATACGGCACTCGCACTGAAAGAGAGAGACCAAAAGAAAACAGTCAACATGAAACTGAATCCAATGTATTTCTGAGTTAAACAGGATATTCCACAGGAAAAAAAAAAAGTAGGTCAGAACTTGATTTTATTTTCCATCGGGAACTGATGGGATGGATAAAGTTATTGTATTTCCATTATGAAATGGTAATTTTTTTAATTAATACTTTTAATCAGCAAGGATGCAATAAATTGATCAAACATGAAAGGAAATACATTTATAAGGTTACAAAAGATTTCTATTTAAAATTACTGCAATTCTTTTCACCTTTCTATTCAAAGAATCCAGAAAAAAATGTATCATGGTTCCCACAAAACAGCACAACTGTTTGACAAGTGTTATTAAAATTGTTAATAATAAATAATAAGGATCATGTGACACCGAAGTCTGGAGTAATGAATGCCGAAAATTTAGCTCACAGAAATAAATTACATTTTACAGTCTGTGACCCTGGACCACAAAACCAGTCGTAAGGGTCATTTTTTTTATTTGAAAGCTGAATAAGTAAGCTTTCCATTGATGCATGGTTTGTTAGGATGGGACGATATTTGGCTGAGATACAACTATTTGAAAATCTGGAAAATGAGGGTGCAAAAAAATCTAATAATCAATCAAAAAAAAAAAAAAAAATCCCCTTTAAAGTTGTCCAAATGAAGTTCTTAGCAATGCATATTACTAATCAAAAATGAAGTTTTTATATATTTACGGTAGGAAATGTACAAAATATCTTCATGGAACATGATCTTTACTTAATATCATAATGATTTTTGGCATAAAAGAAAAATTGATAATTTTGACCCATTCAAGGTATTGTTGGCTATTGCTACAAATATACCCATGCTACTTAAAACTGGTTTTGTGGTCCAAGGTCACATATTACAATACGATATTTTCACAATATTACTGTTTTTTTTTTTTTTTGGTCAAATAAATGCAGCCTTGGTGAGAAGAGGAGACTTCTTTCCAAAACATTAAAAAGAATTCTTACAGACACCAAACTTTTTATCAGTAGGTACATACAGAGGTCATAAAAGATACAGTTAAAAAATTGCTCAATTCTACTGTAATTATCAATTCTAATTACACAAAGTACATGCCGTTCTATACAATGCTAAAAAAGTGTAAAGCTGTTCTGTAAAGTACAGTTCAGTCAGCTCCTGATGAGATTTAATATGGGTGAGATTTAACTTTACATTCTCTTCAATAAAGAGACATCTTGACGAAATAACAAAAGTGTTTATAATAATAAAAAACATTTAAATTACAAATAAAGTTATCATGCTGGTAAATTCTCCAAACTGCCGTGTCTGGTCTGAGAATTTGAAAACAGTCATGCAAATTTTAATTATGACTGTTTTTGCAGCTGACTAACAATACGTTTGTAATTTAAGAACCGAAAGTGTGCCACAAGCTTTCTCAGAAGACTGATGACTTGACTAAGTTCACAGACCTTCAGTCACAGATTTCTCTCTGAGTAAAGCAGACATGTGGATGCTTACAGTCACACTTTTACACACATTTTGTCCATTATTAGCTCAGACTGCAAACCGAAGCACAATATAGTGTGGCGAAACACATCAGCTGACAGAAACAGTGTGACACTGCCGACAATGCTAATGCTAACATCAGCCCAAAACACCACAGAACATGACTAATATCAGAGAAATGAAACTATGATGTGACAAAATAGGAATTATCTGATAAAACAGAGCCGTATGTGAGAGGCTGCTGAAATGAGACAGGACCTCAGCAGCAAACAGAGTGGGCATTTATCTGGACTGATGGATGAATGATGGCTCTGTTCGGTCGTTTCAGCAAAAGGCTGATGATGGATGCAAACTGCAACTGTACATCAAACTTTAATGTTTCAAAATGTCTTATTAAATGTCACAAGGTCTAGCAGATTCTGTTCTGTGATGGACATCATTTTAACCAAAACACATTACATTGCAAAACAGGTGCTGAGGCATCAGTTCTTAAGGACAAAGTCGAGAATGTTGGTCATTATATTGATCAAAAGTGACCGTAAAAACTTTTACATTGTTACAAAGGTGAGCACCCGAAAAGTTTCTTTACTAATTTTCAGATGCTACAGTGTGTAGTTATTATATCTTGAATACAAAAGCGTGCTTGACTGAATGTGTCTAAGAGTTGTTCTGAGCATGCTGAATATTTCACAGGGGAAAATGCAGTATAACAATCTCCTTGGATACTACATTTCCCTTGGGGCTAAACGCCCTAAGCTTGTCCTTTCACTACATATGCAGCAGCAGAAAATTATAGAAACTCATGTTACAGTATTAAATTTAAAAATCAACAGGAAATACGTAAAATCCAAAATAATGACAATTTACATGGCAGTTTTGCTTGAATAAACCAAATGCAAATGGCAAAATGACTGGTCTAAATACAAAAGGTTAAACAGGTCAGGCTAGATACTCAATTTAAAAAAAAAACAAACACTCACTTTAAAATGTAAAGAATCTAAATAAATAAATAGTTTACAAAGAGAGGCCTAAATACTTTAAAAATTTAACAAAGACACTCACAAATGTTTACAAAGACTAGACAAAATGCTCAAAGTGCTAAAAACACTGAGATAAATACCAAAGTTTACTAAGACTGACCAAGCCACTTGTCAAAGATGACAAAAGTATATCCATAAAAATAAAAAAACTTTAATAACTCTGAATAATGTCTGAATGCCAAAGTATAAATGTCAATGTTTACACACAGTTTGGCCAAAATATTCTCCAGTTAAATAAAAATGGGTTGCAAATACTCACCAAAGTTTAAAAATACTAATTTTGCTTGTATTGATGGACAGACTTTGATGATAACAGGGATGGCGATGTAGATTCCCAGCACCCAGATCAGCATCCTCCTTAGCCTCCATATCAGACCACCCCTGCAGACGGAGAGAAGAACTGTTACATTTAACACACATAGTAAATAAAGTAATAAATAAAGCAGTATTTTGTCCTATTCAACAAGACATGCAGTGAATGGTTAAGAACAACATTTTCTCAAATTTAATTGGCTGAAAGACTTTGGACAGTTAATATATTAAATTGTTTTTTAATAAAAATCACATGGAAGGTTTGTCATGTTTAAGTACAAGATATGAACAAAAGTGTTCATTTGGGAATGTTTTCAGACATGCTCTTCTCTTTTGAACTGAAGGGTTAACATGGCCTGTCCTCTCTCGGTCTCCCTCACACTCAGAGGTCAGACAGTGTGCATCTTTGCGGCTAGCAGTGACCTCTAAATTTTGCCGGGGAGTATAAAGTGTCATGATTAAAATTAGAGAGAAAGCAAGAGATCACTTCGAGGAACAAACTCACCCTGTCTGACTTACTGCCCTGAGCTCTACTGTCCGTGTTTGCGTGCGCCTAATATACAAATTAAAGTGTGACTTTGATTCTAGGAGGTTTGTGGTGAAAATCTGCTTTATTAAGCTGGTTTCATTTCCTTAAACTGCATAAGGAATTTTTCCTACCCAACTCATGACCAGAGAATTACTTAAACACTCAGATACTAACACACACACACGCGCAAGCTCTCTCATACACATTATATTTATGTAAAATTGTATCATGGTTTCCACAAATATACTAAGGAGCACAACTGTTTTTAACAGCAGCATATTACAGAGATTTCTGAAGGATCATGTGACAATGAAGACTGGAGAAATTGTGCTTCACAGAAATAAAACATTTCAAAATATACTAATATTTTACAATATTACAGTTTTTACCTAGTATTTTAATCAAATAAATGTATCCTTATTAAGCGTAAGAGACTTCTTTAAACAGCAGTGTATATGCTGTATACACTTTAGTTTCTTCACAGTAAATGGCAACCATAAAGGTGCAGTCATATGAAACCTCGAGAATATTCCTAAAACTATTAATAATGCAGAACTGAGAGAGAGTCAGCAAAGACAGGACATGAAGAAGACCGAGAATGTCCCAGACAGGGTGAAAGAGGACTAAAAGCAATAATCCAGGAAGCGAGCCAAAGCTGAGCATCCGGTTTGATCCGGCTGACCCTGGATCAGTTCCATCGTGCCATCTAACATCCCTACGACCTTCAGAGTACACCTGGTCAGTGCTCACTTTGATCAACTCTACTTAATTACCTAAACATGAAGAACTAAAGATAGGTCAGAATTTCATTTGCAGTATAATGTAAACAAATTGGAACAAGCTAAATAAAAAAAATCAATTGTTTTCTGCTTTTATGGAAATGAGTAGTAGAAAGAAGACAGGAAATGATGGAAGAAGAGTATAGACAACTCAAACCCCCATATCAATGTGTCAGCATGCAAATAACCAATAAACCACATCTCTAACTGCACTTGTAACTTGCACAATACTTATTCCAGGTGATTAATGCAGCAGGCGGCTGATCTTCAGTTCCCTGCAGAGATAAGATGGTGTGGTCACCTGGCAGTGAGTCACAGAAGGTTTGATCTGAGTGTGTGTGTGTGTGTGTGTGTGTGTGTGTGTGTCCATGTGGTGTGTGTGTGTGAATTTCTGCTTGTAAGTGAGAGTGCAAGGTTAATGTGATAAAGAGAGAGAGCAAGACTACTGTGCAACAGCAGAGCTAAATACAGCACAGGCTGCACTGAGATTCATTAATGTGTGTGTGCGCATAAACTTGTTGTTGATAATATATACTTTTGTATCCAGTAAAACAAGACATTTATTTGTTTATCTGGCTGGTTATAAGATTGTGCAGTTCTGTGCTTGTACACACTGTTTTTGCAGGTACATATCTGCACAGAGCATCCGAACCAGAGCTTCAATACCTTCAGGGTAACACTAATATGTTAAGTCATGCTGATCCAATGCCATATGGGCATTATTACGGCTGTCTGGGCATCAGGAGTCCAGACTGCACTGGGACAGGGTGTTTCTGACTACTGCATCCAGCAAAGGAATGAGAGAAAACAGGCTAAAAATCTTGGTCAAAAAATATTAACAGAAAATTTGTTCATATATTGAATAAAATGTCACAAAGAGCGGTTTCTGTTCTCAAACAGATTGCACACATCTCATGTAATATATTGTAGCATACAGATGTGCTTGTACACTACCGGTCAGCAAGCTTTTTTTATTTAAGAAACTAATACTTTTATTCGGCATAGATGCATATATTTATTAATAGCGACAGTAAAGGCTTTGAAATAAATGTTGTTCTATTGAAATTCCTATTCAAATCAAATAATCTTTAAAAATGTGTCACCATTTCTGCAGAAATATTAAGCAGCATAACCATTTTCAACTCTAATAATATTAAGACATTTTGAACACCAAATTAGCATGTTTTTAGCATATTAAATGATTTCTGAAGGATCGTTTGACACTGTGACTTTTCCAGATCATGAATAAATGACATTTTAAAAATATATTAATTATTAAAATATTTCAAATGAATGCAGCCTTTGTGAGCATAACACAATTTTTTCAGAAAAAGGAAAAAAAATCTTTCTAACCCCAAATTTTCTAATGGTACTGTACATGGAGAGATGGGAAGGTTTAATCAGTTTACAATCATGTCTTAAAGGGGTCATCGGATGGCCATTTTCCACAAGTTGATACGATTCTTTAGGGTCTTAATGAAAAGTCTATAACATACGTTGTTTAAAATTTCTCAATGGTAGTGTACACACACTTCCAACACAAATTTATATTCAAACAACTTGTCATGTGAATTTTGCAGCCGATGACCCCTTTAAAGCATAACATATATCATGAATCACTGCACTGATTCATTTTTCAGTGCTGATTGCTGTTTAACTTTGTGATTTGACAGTTTTGGTTCTGTTCTAGTGCACCTCCTTAGTCATTTACTTCCATTTGTGTGCGTTTGTGTGTGTGTCAGTCTCTGCATTTGACAGGATGCAACTCTCTAAAAATGATAACCTCCAACACACTACTCCTACACACCACAACACTCAGAAACACACTCTGAAATCACCAAGTCAAGCGCATACATCTTAAAATAGAGATGAGATCTTAAAATTTTAAAAACCACCGTTTATTCAGAATTTGCAAATTGGCAGCAATCAGCAGCAGTCTTCATACCATATTTATTAAGGCATCAAACTCTGAGAAGACTATCGTAGTTACCCAATAACCTATTAGCTATTAATTCAGAATTTATAAAAGAGAATTCCCCCTCACTCCATTTCTTTAGTCAATCTGAAACCTACTGTGACATCAGCAATGCTCAAACTATTATTTAGCCATTTTAGTGTAATTTTATATACCAGGAAAAGTGAGACCCTAAATGCACGTCTGATTCTACACGAATAAATGATTGGGTCATTTTCAGGTCAGCGTATTTGGCAAAGAACAGATGCATAATTCTGCGTATTACCAGAGCAGACGGGCAGTAAGATCCTGCTGTACTGAACGATAAGCCTACTTTAGGATTAATTGAACTACACAAGAACACTGAAGTATGCGAGAAACAACCTGAACAACATTTCATACCCATTCTACAATACAACACTATTGGATCCCAGTGATTTTTCTCTGTATGGACAAAAAAAATACTGAGACATTTTTCAATATATCTTCTTTTGTATTCCACAAAAGAAAGAAATTCAGGCCAAGTTCTGCTAAGACTTGTTATTGACGGATCTCATGGGATTTAGATTTAAACGTATGTTTTAAGCCCAAATAAAACCAGCATATCCCCAACTCCAACCTCAAACTCTGATCTTGAAAGTCGCAGTTAGATCACTTCCACTTGAAAACATCACAGGAAAACTTTTTTTGTCTCTTCCTTCTCTTTCTGTCTGACGCCAAAGGCTTGCCTCATGTCTGCGGGTACCAGACAACAGCTCCTAAGTGGCAGACGTTGGCATAGGATATGCTTTTAGAGCTCTTAGCTGCAGCTGCCCGGATCAATGTCCCAAATATCCTGGTACGGCTGTAGAGCACCGACTGCCAAATACTAGCTCTATCAATGACCATGATCAATTAGCAGCCAAAGCCCTGACTGCCAAAAAACATCTGGACCGAGTTATGAACATAAATATTTTTAGATTAGTAGTTAAAACACTAACAAATAATTAGCTAGAAACACTAACATTGAAAAGGCTGGGGTCGGTAAGAATTTTTTAACATCTGACATAGATCATGGATACTGTTCCACAAACACAAACATCAGCTTTTCTGCATCCATTTTGAGCCACTTCCAAATGTGGTTTTACAGTGAATCAGATACATATCCAATATCTGGACATCTGAGCTACATTTGAACATACATATCTATTTTCCGTTGGAATTCAAAGCCCCCACAAGGTGAGGGTTACAAGATAGCTTTTCTTAATGACTTATTGTGAAACAGACATACCCCAAAGTGCCCCAACAAAATCACAAAAAAAATAAAAACCTGTCTCTATTTCAAAAAACATCAGATTTTCATAACAAAAATTTAAAAAAAGGACTAGATGGGGAGCCCGGGACAGGCTTACAATCAGCGGTTAAACTATGCAGAATGAAGATAATAAAGAAGAAGCAGTAGAAGTAGAGAAAAGTGGAGCACTTTCAAAAACCTGCAGCTACAGCTTCATGTAATAGATTATGACAGGTCTGGCGGACCGGACTCTCTAAGAGACACTGAGGTGACACTGAGAAACCGAGGTCTGGTAACACAGCTTGGGGTAGGAAGAGGACTCTAATGCTTCCTGCTTTTAACACAGCAAAAAAAAAAGGTGTCTTCTGGTAACATAATACAGGAAGTTATCTGTTAGCTTCCCCCATTAGACAAAATGAAATGGCATTCATAATGCATTTAACTTTGGTAATGTGACAAATTTACAGAGGAAACTAGCTTTATAGCGGTAATTCCCCTCTTACTGAATACTTCAATTCTTGGAATAAATGAATCAAGGCGTGAATCAGAGCATCTATATAAAGGCATCGGAAACTGAAAACAACATAACATTTAAAATAATATTCCCAAACAAGATCAAGGACATTTATTAAGGAAGTATTTCCTGTTGTCTTTAGACAACAGCTGATGTGGAATTGCATGGCACACATTCTGCCCTTGCATCGAACTATGTAATAATAATGCAAATGAGATCAGATAAGGCAAAACAGACATGTGAAGGATACATGAAACTGTAGACACTGCACTCCTAAGGATGAAAAAGAAATAGACACGTGCTATATCTCAGGCTCTCTACTTCCTTCCTCACTCCTTTCATCCTCCCTTTCACTCTTCTCTTCTTTCACTCATCCTAATGAGTGTCTCTGACCGCTCAGTGGAGCTTAGAAGAGCAGTTTTGACAGAGATGCCAGAATTAGTTACGGCTCTGTTCGACCAAAGATCAGTCTCCTTCAAACGGCCTCAGGAAGGACCACCACCAACCCAGTTTAGAGCATATTTATATTCAATATCAAATGGGTGGTTACCTCAATGACTAGTTGACCTTAAAGAACCTTGCAAAGGTTTGGTTTCAGATTCATCTAATGGAGGGAATCGAGGTATGGACTGTTTTTGAACATGTATATGGCTGTGAAATCTTCTCTGAGGAGGTGCAAACTGTGTAACCGAAGCGAAATCACAGCACACTGTTACCATGCTAACTACAACAATAAAACGGAAAAACTGACTAAACTAGTGGATATTAGATGACTAGTTGACCAACGTGACCTCACAGCAACTTCACTACATTAACACACCCTTGATTTGTTTCTCAAGATAAGTCATTGTCAAGCTATGTTTTCAGTCCTCCTGAAATCTAAAAAAAAAAAAAAAGATTTCAGAGGATGACACCTTGTCAAGACTTCTTTTTCCTATCAAACCTGACACACTTTCCCAAGAAGAGCTAAAATAAGACACCAAATTGTCACGATTAGATGCCTCTTGGGCTTATGTTTGATCTAGAGCTTCTGTTCCCAGAATGTAAGAACAGACCAGAATTTCAGGTTGAAATATGCAGTGTATAACTTACATGGTTTAGAGGGAAGCAGGAGTTCATTATTTAGGCTGAAGGCTAGTCCACCACTCTTTTAAATGAATGTCTTAAAGAACAAGGGATTGTGACTACCCAACCTGTTTTAAAAGACCCCATCAAATCAAAACTGACATTTTGTGGCTTTAAAGTGCCCCTATTATGGGTTATGAAAGGTTCATATTTTGGTTTTGGGAGTCCTCAACAACAGGATGACATACATGCAAGGCAAAAAAAACACTTTCATTGTCTTATAATATGCATTTATTTCAACCGATTCGCTCAACGATTAATTTTTCCAAACCCCTCCTTTGCATGACGCTAATCTGCGGTGATTGGTCCGATTGGTCTCATTTTCATTTCATCATGCCTGATAAAGCAACTTTGTGAGTGCAGTGCTGCTTTGTGCACAGCGTTACCGGGGAAACAGCTATTTTTACACTCCAAAAGGGACACCTAGTGGCAAAGAATGAATTTGCATTTTCATTCAGACCCATGCTAAAAGACCAACAAGTGGGCGGGCAATATGCTAATGTTTCGTGTTGACGTAAACATGTGCTTGGCATTCGTTTTAAAAACGACTCGTTTCAATGATTCAGAGTCGACTCTTTCTTTGGAGAGACATTAACTTTATACACGGCGCACTTTCAGATTTAAATCTTCGCAGGATGTTTTCATTCACTTAGAGCTGTGTTACACACTGCATGAAAGCTCATTTTCAAAAATCCATAATACGGGCACTTTAAGACTTTTTTATCTTTAAGATTTTAAAGTCTTGATGAAATTTTTTCCATATTGTGATGTACATCCAGGTGAAACGGATTATCGAAAAAAAAATGTAGGACAGAGAAGAGAGGGGAGTCTGTCGTTTCAACGGAACATCAAGGTGCGACATTTTAATTAACTTATGAGGTCAAAAAAAAAAAAAAAGTAAAAAATTCATTGCTTGGATGAATCATTCACAATAAAAATCAATAACATGAATTTAAAAAAGAGATATGGTGAATTTTCATTTCATGGTAACCAAGTCATCCGTTGATAGTAAAAAGAGAGCTGATATATATATATATATATATGTATTTAAATGTGCCATCATTGTCTTCCTGGAAAAATATTGGTAACCAAACTTCCTCTTTCCATTAACAAATACATCAACAAGGAGAGAACACTGCGCTCTTTGAGCAATTTAGTGTTGTCTTTAACTTTTGATATACAAAATTTTACAAGGAATTTCAGCTAATTTAATTTCACAGATTCTGTGAATTAAAGCTAAACTGACCCTTTTAACCTTGAACCCGGCCTGCCACACAAAGGTCACTGCAACCAGACTAATCAACAGCAGCTCCTGTGTCTGACACATGACCAGCTCCAGCACCCAATACCCCAGACCCATACAGCACCGGAGGAGAGTCCGATTACTGCGCCATCAGATACAGTGCAGTAATAGAGTAGCATTTCAGTTCAAATGAGATGTGATGGTAGAACTTTACAGTACCATTTCCTGCTAGTGTTTCATGCTAATTTGACAAACAACGTCTTTTATAACAGGGCATTTTCCAGGTTTGTTATACTGGAATCTTTCATAACATCAGCTCAGTTGCTACTATCTGAAATATTTTGTAACAATATTGTAGTTAAGAGCTGTAAGTGTTTCCACATACAGCTAAATCGCACTAGAAATCAGATTACTTAGAGCATATAACAGCTCAGGCCCATTTATTAAAAAGACGTCTCATATGCTTACCAAGGTTGCATTTATCTGATCAAAAATACATGAAAATATTATAACTATTTAAAACAATTGTTTTCTACTTGAATATATTTTAAAATGTAATTAACTAATTTGACAAAAGCTGAATTTTAAGCAGCCATTAATCCAGTCTTCAGTATCACATGATCCTTCAGAAATCAAGTTTTGCCGCTTATTATTTCTGTGGAATCTGTGATTCATTTTGTTTTCAGGATTCTTTGACCGATATAAATTTTTTGTAACATTATAAATGTCTTTACTGCCACTTTGATCAATTTAATGTGCCCTTGCTGAATAAAAGCAGTATTTCTTTTTTTTTAATCGTAGTGTACATTAAGCAAACATGAGACACAGGTCTCTAACTGACCTCCAGGGTCAAAAGTCACAGGCAGTTCACTCAAAACCAGTTACTATTTCCATGTGACATGGCAACCATGAAACCTAATACAATCCTGTTATCTTAAAAGCATTTTGGGGTTGCAACCCCCACCAGCTGAGAAGCACTGATCTGTGGGAAATCCTCCAGGATCCCAATTGGCAACATGTACTGGCAGTACACAATGTTTCTTTGCTGAGCGTACAATGTTTTACCACCATATTGCTGGACCAGAATGTCCAACTTCCTCCCACTTTGATCTGCAGAGCAAGCCCTGGCTGAGAAGAATGACATCACTAAACATACACCTGTTTAAACTCAGCCTTGGCAAGACCAAACAAACAGGAGAAATGTCTAGAACCTTTGTATTTAAGGCCTAATATTGTGCCTGAAATCTGAATCATGCGCAGGGATATGCCTAGACAACAGCTGAACACGACTATTCCCACCATGCATCCTCCTACAGTGATGCAATCTTACATTATTTTAAACATAGCAGTAAAAACATGAATTGTATGACTCAGCTCTGCTTTGAGGAAATCTACAAAAGATATCACCTTGCTTCCACTTTAGCATTTAACCATGCATTACAAAAATAACTCTCTCTTTGCATGTAAGGAACTGAGACAGATCTGAAGCAAAAGAGCTACTATGTACAAGGTCGGTGTGATTTTTAAAAAAATTTTAAAAAGCACAGTACTTGTCTTGTGTGACAACTGTGCCTCAAATGTATATACAATGTTAATGTAAACCATATTTCAGGGTCTGAACTAGTATTTGATTTACAGTAAACAATGCCTGAAAAAAAGTTCTCACAAGCAGATCAGACCTCAAGAAAGTTGACATTCTTGTGTTGACAGATTATTTTAATGAAACAATAAGTTTAGACAAGACATATTAATGGTTTTATCATATATTAATAAAAAATTAATAAATAAACAAACAACCTAGTGCAAAATGAATCATCAATATTTTGGCTTTTTCCAAACTTTAAGAGTACACTACCATACAGACGGCTTTAAAGCTAAATTATGTTGACAGTCCACAAAACTCTTATTTAGTCTTCACATGATTTTTAAACTTTGCACAAATATTTCAAACATATGCCATAAGATTGCCATACTATGAAACAATAACTCCACACCCCACCCAGAAGTTGCTGATTTAGTTTGGGACAGCCTAAATACCATTTAGAGTCTCAAGAGTCACATGGGACTGTGATTTAATCATAGAGAATAATCTATGTAGCTTCATGCCTCCAAAGAGTTTCAAGCCACTTGGATATGACAAGAATGACAATAATGCATGTAATTACATAATAACAAGCATCAAACTGGACTGTGTGTTGAAAATACATAAGATGATGCTGAAAACGCATAACTTAAAAACAACACAGAGCCATGGTTTTTAACTAAGAGTCAATGTAGAATATATACATCTGGTAATTTATATATAAAACAGTTACCTGCCATTTTTAACTATGAACTGATTTTGAACTAATGCAGAATTGCTAATAAAAGTTATTATACGGCTAGACTGTGTTTAATACTGGGTCTGTACAGGTTGAAATCCCAAAGATAAGTTTTTACAAGCTTTCCAGAAACTTATACTGGTAAAATCAGGTATAGAGCCAGAGAACATCAGTGCCACATGTGCAACAGCAGCTGTCAGTCTCACCTCCTGTAGCGTCTCCCCATCGCTGTCCCCGAACCTCCTGAATCAGAGGCAGCGTCTGTCTTTTTGTGGCACTGCTTTAGATCGGAGCTGCCGTCCAGTAGTGTAACGTTACCCGTGAACGAACTGTCATGGTCTGCGCTGCCCTTTCGCTGTCGCATCACTGAAACGTGAAACAGCACAGGTAAACACACACAGATGAGACTGGAGGTGTTATACTGCAGTCCCGCGCGTTTCCTCGCTGAATCGAGCGGAAGAGCTGCTGAAAAAATCTTGCAGCCGTGCTGGATCTGGTTGTTCCGCGACGGTGTGTGTGATCCGGTGTTTCTTCTCCCGGCAATTGTGACATTCAGCACTTTTTCTCCCTACATTGTTTTGCAGGAGTCGGATATCTGCAGAGACCAGCTGATCAGCGCAGCCTTTCCCCCTCCGTCCTTCCGCTCAGCCAATCACAGACAGCGGCTTAGCCCACTCCAACGCTTCAACAGCCAATCACACAGCGCTCCGCTCCGCCAACGGCCAATCACACAGAGCTGTAGCGCCCTCTCTCGTTCAGTTAAATCGTGTAGTGTAGGGTTGCCAGATCAGCGGAAAGTTCTGCTTTGTTTGTAACATGTAATTTAAATATATATATATATATATATATATATATATATATATATATATATATATATATATATATATATATATATATATACAACATTACATCTCTGTAAGTATGCAAAAAGAGTTACTGCATGACTTCTAGCTCCAGAGGGAGCTGCACGCTTTTTCATATAAAAAGGTTACATTACAAAAAAAATAGAGCGATTATTTAAACAGATCTGGCAACATCGCATTTGTCCAACAGAGACTTACTTCCGTGCAGACCAAACCTGCTTATCCTGCTATACTGGGCCACGCCACTTAAAACATGTCAGTTTCAGTGTAATTAGAGACAATAAGTGGCCTTGCCACGTTTTTAACAAATAAGTCTTAGATTTCCTCTATTTCGGTGTAATTTAGTGCATGCGCTAAATATCTAATAACATGCATGGTCTATGATAGTTTAACTATCGAGCAAAACCATCGCGCCCTTGTCCATATTAAAATAAACAAACACATACTGTACATGTCAAACTACAAAGGGATTCAAGAAACTGTATTTTTAAATATAAGTGCACAAATTAGAGAAGAATTACAGCCTCAATAGCGTCAACGTGACAGCACGATAATCAAACAAATTAATAATGCATAAAAACATTCGTATAAGTATCCGAGTCCATGCATATGAAGTTGTAGTCATGAATTCTGCATTATATGAATCATAAAACCCAACCTGTTCATTATGATGAGATTTCATTGTAGATGTTTTGACAGGACGCGTGGACTAGTAAGTTTTTCCAGTGAGTTTCCTCTCACGTGACCTTAACACAACAATTAATGCAGCGGAAGGAGGTTCCAAGCTCTTTCTTTCCACACTGCCATTAAAATAGTGGCAAAATGTGTCAAGTGGGTAACACATTTTTCGAATTAATGATGTATATGAAAATTATTAAATTAGATAGGCCTATGCTAAAATATTATTTTTAGATTTTTCTATAAAATAAAATAAAAAAGTCTATGTAAAAGAGTATTATAGTATTAGAGATATTTTATTTAGATGTAGATGGGCATTTGATCCACCTCTAACATTATTTAATGTATTTATTATTCAAAAAACTAAATTTATTTATTAAAAAAAATAAAAAATAACAGGGAAAATATTCTACATGTTGTATCAGATTAAACTACAAGTAGATCCGATTTTCAGAACAATGTCACTTCTTACTAGGCTGACGTTGTATGTTTTGAGTTGTTTTGTCCGAAAGGTGGCAGTATACCATCACTTCTGTCTGCAGATCCACTGTGAAGCAGTGGCAATCGTTTCACACAAACACTTTCACAAACTTACACACTGAAAGTGTGGCGTTTAAAGACACAATACTTTCACACAAAACATATCTTTTGTGTTTTTGCACATATTTGCCAGTTAGCTCACCTGCCTGCCTTGATTTGGTTTAATATCCCACATTTGAAATGTCAATAAAGACTCATGATAAACAATAATAAGGTAAACAAAAAGGTGCATAACTGTCACTGGGGCAATACTCTTTCAAAAGCTACCAACATTTACACTTTTTTGTAGTAATATGTACTTTTAAAGTACTGATATGTGCCATTTAGGGCAAAATAGGGTCATTTTTAGCTTTAGGGTAACAGCTTTGTACCTTTTTTCTGATTGTGTACAATATGATATGGTGAACATATTCACACTAAAAAAAGGAAAGAAAAAAACTATTTTGTTTGTGATTTCACAAACCCTTTGGGAACCCATAGTTAAAACGTGTCGGAATGATTTTATGATTTATAGGGTCATCTAACACTCAGTCTACAGACAAGTAACATATGTCTCCCATCCATTAGCTCTAGTGCTTTTCTCTCCTGAAGCCATTCTTCTCATTGAGACTGTTTTTAACACCCAAATTAAAAGCAGTTACTGTTGTTCATCTGAATGCTACTGTATGTGACATGTGGGTGTATGAGCCATCCACGTCCGTCGAAGCATCTCCTCCTCTGTAGGGTTGACGTGACTCGCGAAACGTCTCTCCATATTGATGCTGACAGAATTTCTGTTGCTTTTGTGCAAACAGCAGTCAGATTGGGCTCTAAATTACACGTTAACGGTCCTCTGATCCTTTTCACATCTCCGCTCAAAGTGCAAGCCCTCTTTTAATATGTCACACGCATGAGTGTCATTTCTAAAGGCTGCTTGAGTGCGTATGTGTGTGACGCACTCTCATTAATCTGTCCCATGCTGCTCTCTGCTTTATGAAGTCCTGATTGCCTGCTCATTGTTTTCTCATTCACTTGTTTGAATACCCAACCTATAATCAGAGCTGTAAAAATAAGGCATTAAAAAGGCATGCTGCCATTTTCATGGTGACACTAACAAAGTACATTTGCATTCACACTGACTTTTTACTCATTTAAGCCATCAAAACTCACAATACCCATCAGAACAATCTGCAGGCTTCAGCTCCGAGTAAAACTGCATTATGGTGTTAGAATCTGAATTAAACCGTGGCAAGTGAAGAGGAGGGGTTGAATGCCCTCAAATACGCACTCATCTCTCTCTCTGTCACTCTTTCTCTTCATCTTTTCTTATTTCTTCATTGTGCACAAAGCTAATGATAACATAGATCTGTGATTCCAGTAATTACAGTAGTTTATCAGAAGGAATATCCGGATGACAGCATGCTCCCATGATGAATAGCAGAATGGAAAGTTTGAAAACAAGCTTCAGGCCGATTTGCCCAGGCTCTGCCACAGTTTCAGTATATTCTTAATCAAACTTAATGGTCTGTGCTCAAGAGCTGTATGGTGGAAGGCTAAAATTGACGCTTTAGCCACACTTAGTAAATTAAAAAAAAAAAAAGAATAACACTGCATTAAAGTCTGAAATATCAAACCAAGGAATAAGCAGCATTAATTTTAAAGAAAGACAAGTCTGCTTTTCATGCAGAACATTTCACAAACAAAGTTTTAAGAAATTAAAAACAATAGATAACCTGTCAAAACAACCAAATTTTGATATGTCACACTTAAAAATGTAAAATTATATTATATGTGACCCTGGACCACAAAACCAGTCTTAAGTGTTTTCAAAATTGAGATTTATACATCATCTGAAAGCTGAATAAGTAAGCTTTCCATTGATGTATGGTTTGTTAGGATAGGACAATATTTGGTGATGAAGTTCTTAGCAATGCATATTACTAATCAAAAATGAAGTTTTGATACATTTATGGTAAGAAATATACAAAATATCTTAATGGAACATGATCTTTACTTAATATCCTAATGATTTTTGGCATAAAAGAAAAATCGATAATTTTGACCCATACAATGTATTTTTGGCTATTGCTACAAATATACCCCAGCGACTTAAGACTGGTTTTGTGGTCCAGGGTCACATATTATATTATTAAAGCTAACTGCATGATTGCATTAAATCTAGATAAACTGTCTAAAATGAAAAAGAAGTGGACAAAAAATTGGACACTTTCTAATGATAATGTGATGGAGTGATACATGCTATATAAACTAAAATGACTAAAACATTAGTGATATATTCACTAAGTTAATGGCGTTGAAGTTACTGTCCAGAAGTTATTGTAGTTTAGAGAAAAACATGTTTGCAAATGCCACTTGGTTTGATATTTTGTTATATAATGCACTGAAAATAATTAATTTTAACCAAATACTTATTAGGGCCACTGTATGTAGGCCTATACATAAATACACTACTGTTCATGTATAGTTCAGGGTTGGTAAGTTTTTTTATGTTTTTGAAAGTCTCTTATGCTTACCGAAGCTGCAATTATTTGATCAAACATACAGTAAGAGTAGTGATATTGTGAAATATTATTACAATTTTAAAAAAAGTTTTCTATTTTAATATATTTTAAAATATAATGTATTCCTGTGATGGCAAAGCAGAATTTTCAGCAGCCATTTTCTCCAGTCTTCAGTGTCACATGATCGTTCAAAAATCAACATGCTGATTTGGTGCTCAAAAAACATTTCTTATTATTATCATCAGTGTTGAAAACAGTTGTTCTGTTTAATATTTTATGAACAGCATTTATTTAAAATATAAATGTGAACGTCTACTGTCAATTTTTTGATATGATATGATATAATGAACATGACATCCAGCTCTGCTCTCACCACTGGACACAGTGTATACATTTTAATGGTGTATAGCTTGCCCAGTTGAATCATTTCAGCCCTCATCTCAGTTTTCAAGGCCCTTGTATCGCTTAGTTGTGGGTGTTTCTGTTAAATAAACAAATAATCAGACAATAAAATAATTACAGGATTACCTGATAGAGGGGCGAGGAACATGTGCTTCACAATGCAGAAAATGTGTCAAGCGGCCACTTCTGCAGATCATGATTCTGTTGGTGACAGAGCTGTGTGTGGGCGGTACCTCTGAAGATACCCTCTCACTATCACCCTAGCAACCAGCCAAGTTCTGACTGATGCGCCGCGCTGATGATCTCACCTCTTTGATCAGCTTCCTGAATCTCTCTCTTTCACACACACACACACACACACACACACACACACACACATACACAGAGAGACCCTGTCCTGTTTGAAGTTGAGTGGTCCTCCACTCTCTCCTCTGTTAAAATAACACATACACCCCTGCAGCTTGTACAAATTGAATCAGAAGTGCTTTGCGTTTAGACTCATATTCAGATTGGGTGGGATCCTGGACGAGGGTGCTTGAGTCTAACTATAATTGCTGGGTTTTCATAATAAAATCCTTTTATTAATACTTACCTGCCGGGCGTATGGGCGGGGACTAGTGAGGATGATGTTTTAGTGGAGAGTAAAGTACTCTCAGCACTGGAAAGAGGGCCCACAAATGGACAGTGAATGATATTAAACTACTCTTCTGTTCAGTTTACTTCTGAAATATTAGTTAAATCTATAGGCTAGCATTTTAAAATATGAAAAATGACTCCAAGCGTTTGCTTTGTTTTAATAATGAAAAATATATTGTGATATTGAGAATATATTATAAATATATTGTAAACTCATTTATATTTATACATAATTTAGGTTACATTATTATCGTTTTTTATAAATATTTTAGCATTTCTCAAATAATTTGAAAATTTCTTGAAGGCGATACTGAAGCGAACTGCTGATTCAAACATCTACGCGTATAATAGACACTAGGGGGCAGTGTTGACTCTTTAAAAATTATATATTTTTTTCAGCACTAAAACGTGGTTTGGCTTCTGACATTATCAGATTTTATTTCTCTAATGCCAGGAACTGCCTCTAAAATTACTTTTAGAAAATACCTAAAGGTAGGC
This sequence comes from Onychostoma macrolepis, assembly GCF_012432095.1. Taxonomy (NCBI): domain Eukaryota; kingdom Metazoa; phylum Chordata; class Actinopteri; order Cypriniformes; family Cyprinidae; genus Onychostoma; species Onychostoma macrolepis. The sequence goes on from NC_081171.1 coordinate 11,172,824, forward strand.
CAGTTTAGTTCATAAATACAGACAGTATTTGATTTGAGGTGTTTTGAATAGGAGGAGTGGGGGTTAGGTCGGAGTAGGCCACAGGAGGCTTTTTAAGTAGACAAGACTGTGCTGTCTGATATATTGATTTTGCTGTCATTTAATTTTTACTTAACCATAATAATTGTACAATCAGTGTGACCGCAGATCTATGAAAAGCAGCTTTTCTTTCCCTGTGGTGTTTCTTCCTAAATGTAGCTGTTAATTACTATCTTTTGGATTCTTGCATCTTATAGTCACAAAGCCGGGCGATGTCATATACCGTCAGGCTCGAGAATGTTTCAAGGCCCTGAGATCTTTAAGAGTTTTAATTGTTCATCAAATTTCAGTCAAGCCAGTCTATAGAGGACCAAAATGTCCTTGATTTCAAATAATCCAGCAATTATATGTTCTCGCCAGAACAAGAAAACAGTGGCATTTCTCTTTTGAACTGAATCAGTCATTCTTCGCAGGACACAGGAGTTAAGTGGCCACTTCTGAGTATAAAAACCTCATTGAATAGAACAGGTTACAGTTCAATGTCTCATACATTATAGCTCATTGCTGAAGGACCTAAAATGTAGTCTGTGAAAACAAAACAAAAAATGAAGGACCCTTTTCCTTCTAAACGAAAGTATATACTCTTGACGGCTCCATAGAAAATGAAAAACGGCTTCTAAACTCTTAAAATCTGGTGCCATTATGTACCTTAAGTTGATGTGTCAATGAACTAAATCAAAGTCTGTGAGAATATTGCTTTTATTTGTGTGTAGAATGGTAGAATTTACAGATGGCAAATATGGCATTGCAATTAAAGGACTGTTTTAGATGGATGCACATAACTGAAGTAACACTGCCATGAATTCGTCTGAGAGAAATCTATTGTGAAGTCATGGTCTCTGACTAAAACCACCTGTTGATGTGCAGGAGGTCAGTTTAAATCTGCATTTATATGCATGTTTTTCTTTTTACCTTATAAGAAGTGCTTGAACAGAGGATGTAAAGAAAGTGTAATAACAGGAACACCATATTTATGAGGTATAGTATCCAGAAAGAAATTAACTTTTGTGTGTCAAAGAATTCAAACAAGCAGCACCCTGATTACTCACTAAACCATTTTTTATTTAAAATTAAGGTTCATTTAAATTCCTTTTATTGCTCCATGGACAGCTATTATAATAAAGCACACCGGTGAAGTACAGTACAGCCTATACACCTATATGAAGAAATCTACAAAACTATGTCAAAATTAACTTTTTGGGTTAAACATTCTAATAAAAAATTCAGATAATTTGAAAAAATTCAATTTTTATTTATTTATTTTTTTTTACAAATTTATAAATTGTGCTGTGTAAGCTTTAGTTACAATACACTCTCTTTGCAATTTATAACTACTGTATTTTACATTTTGGCGAATTGGTGGCTAATTTGTATGAATTCGTACAATCTCCTCACACCCCACTGATGTTTAGATTCAGTTGTGGACCTTTATGCTTACTTGCTAGAAATCATAAGTTTCTGTTAGGGCTGTCAAATCGATTAATCACATCCACAACAAAATTTTGTGTTTACATATATGTGTGTACTGTGTATATTTATGTATATATAAACACACACACACCTACATGTATATATTTAAGAAATAGTTACATGTATATTTATATGTTCATATTTAAATATGATTTTAAATAAATATTACATATATTTCTTAAATATATACATGTACGTGTGTGTATTTCATACATACATTTAAATATACGCACTACACACACATTTATTTTACTTTTATTACTTTGATTTTGGATGCAATTATTTGATTTGACAGCCCTAGTTTCTGTACAAATCACATCAAACAAATAAATACGAAATCACTGCCTCATACTTACAATTGTATATTAATTTTTTAAGGTGGAAACACTGTTAAACAGGCATTTTGAAAGCATGACTCCAATTCCTGCAACCACGAATAATTTCCTCCATTCATAAATCTCTGAGTGTCTGGTTTAATTTTTAACTATATAAAAAAAATTGTAATACAATGTTAATCAAATAATATTTGACATTTTGAACTCCTAAGTAAGCATTTAAATGATAAATTAGACTCCCTCGGATTTAAAAGAGAAGAACGCTTCAGCACAAGGTCACTTAACATTTCAAACGCAAGGAACACAACACAGACATTTTTTGAAATACACATATTTTTTATTGGGTGACAGTTTGGCTGTTAGTACTTGGCATCGATTGAAATACAGTTGCAAATCTTTTTGGATGTGCATATGGCAAGAGCAGTGACAATGTTTCCATTGACTAAAAACAACCCCGTAGGTATAGTTTGAGAGTTTACACAGTGAGTGAAAGTCCATGTCAGCTCTAGGGCTGAGCAGCCATCTTGGATCTAAGTGAATGACTAGGTGACTTTCAAGCATTTAAAGCACAGAATCTAGCAAACAGTTAAATTCTTCTCAGCACCCCCCCCAAACCTTATGTACTGGTCCATTTTCTTTTATCTAAAACCAGTTAAATAAAATAATGCTGAAAAGCCATTCAAAATCAAATTCACAGTGAATTATTAGCAAATGTCCCTCTACAGGAATGAGTGTCTTAATACCTCAGACACCGTGATCAAAATGAAACTGAAAAACAGAAGAACAAATGGATAGTGCTCTTTATGTGCTTATACAAGCATATCATAGCAATAACTACATTTTATAAAGTGGCTACACATTGTGTTATCAATAAAAAAATAGCAAAGCTGCCAATGAACCGGTATGGTGCAAATCAAGTGAAGAACAAAAGCAAAACATTCACCCTATCAACACTCTCAGAGCAAAAAAAAGGTTTGCACGTTTGTAAAGGTGTATGTCTATGTGTGTGTGCTCTGCTCTACAAGTGCATGCACATATATCACGTGTGATGACATCACTTCCTGCTTCTCCTGCCTTGCACAGCCAATGAGAGAGTGATTTCTAGTAGCTTGGGTTTTATTATCCAGAGATTATTTAAAATAGAATAAATTAACATTACCAGAAAAAAAACAAACAAACAAACAAAAAAAAAACTTCATTTGTTGGTCTCTCATGCGAATCGTGCAGAGCATATGCAATTATTTGCAATTAACAATCACATGAGCAGCAAATTCAGATTACATTGAGAAGCTTTAGCGTTTTATCCTGTGTGCATCTTGCTATTTTTTCATTTTTAATGATATTACATAGTTTGATGATATTGTATTCACAATCTGTGGTCACCCTGGCAGATGATTGGTATGATTTTTAGAGGGAAACTTTTGATCTATCATGTTTTTGATCTATGATCTGTGCTATTATCACAAAACTGAATTGTCCTGTGCGAGAACTATTTGGCGCTTTTTGTCTTGTATTGCTATGCAAATCTATGGAAAAGTAACTACATGACAGATTTTTCAAAGAACGCCATGATGACTTTCAAATAATAAAAATGTTCAGTTATCACCTCAATGATCTAAAATGGTTGATTAATACATTTCCATAGCAGCATTACAATTTTGCAGCTGAAGCTTTGACACACAGACTTCACATTGGCAGAATAGCATGATGGAATAAGTGGGAATAAAATGCGGGACATCACATTGCGATACCTTTATTGCTTTCTGTTTTTTTTTTTTTTTTTTTGGTGTTGCATTTATCTCAATATCTTCCAAACCACACTCACAACTATTGCCTGTCATTTGTGGTATCATCTACAGACCGCATACACATCAGTCACCTCATTTCCCAAACCAGAAAATATACCACAAAGTTCTTATTCCAAATGATAACTGCAAGTAAAGTTGTTAAGGTCAAAGGTTTTCAAGTCTTGTGATCTTTGCTGTAGTTTCTAAAAAATAGAGCAACAAAGGCATTTCACACAACTGCATTTGAGAATTGCAAAGTGGGAATGGGAAATTAAGAGGTTTGAGTGTCAAATGGGATTATTTTGGTCTAGTTTGGGGTTAAAGGAAGGTTATGGTTTTGGGAATGGGATTACGTTTTAGTTTTTGGGGTTGGATTAGGGTAATATCTGAATTTAGTATCCATATGAAGGCTGGTGAGAGTGGAAGAAAGAATGTGTGCTCTTAAGGCCTGCATACACACACTGCTCATAAAGCCGCTAACGCTAAAACAACGCTAAAAATCTGTACAATATCTTTAAATACTGTATATACAGAAATAAACATTTTCATTTGTCACATTCTCCAAAATAATCTCCTAAATAAAAAAAAAACTGAAAAAAAATCAGTGGCTTCTCTTTCTAAGGAGCAGGATTAAAGGCAACTAGCATATAGCGATGGCTATCGTTTCAAATCATGTTGCAGGTACAGCTAGCGGCTTTCTCTGTCACTGCCACTTCAAACAATGATTAAGATTCACATTCTAGGATTTATGCGTTCTCGTTCTGCTTAGAGCAACATACTGACCAACGATATGAAGATATGCTGAATTTCGCAACAAACAAAATGGCGCCCTTAATCTCCCGCCAAACGGAGTCACTGTCTATAACTCCTCGACATACAAAAAAGAAACAGACAAAAAGTCTACATAATGAGACATAAGAACAAAACAAAACAAAAAAGTGTTTTGCCACGTAGTCCTGTAGCACTGATGGTCATTTTGTCACGGAATCAGCACCTTTGTGATGTGTAGCTCAGGTTTCGGTACCATCCTAAATGTTTGAGATACTGAGAACATGTTCACCAGAAGACAAAACCATCTGCTTTACCTCCTCATCACCCATCACCTAAATGATTGAACTGGATCTGGACTGGGCCTTGGAGGTAACAGACCAGAGTTTAAGAGCAAAGCAGTGTGTTTTTGTAAGAGAACGATATTATATTTCTGCCAGAAGTCTAACGTAGCTGCCTTAACCTGAACTTGTCTTGCTAAGTTATTACAGGGTGCTAATCCAAACTGCACTACTAGCAATACGCAGCTGTATTTTGGCTCTATCCATGCAGAGTTTGCATCTCTGTGCAGAAAATAGCCACTAAGACTACAAATAGACTATAGTAGAAGCATACAGAGAATAACGGACTGAGCCTGGATGAGTGTCGATGAGACATAATGAACTCGACTTTGGCCAAATATGAGAAGTTTCATCTTGAGATGAGTCCAGTTGTGGATCTGGAAAATGAAACGACCAAATAAAATAACATGAATGGCACAACTATTCAAGCAAATGTCACATGGAAGGTCGGCAAACATGGAATATTAGTTGAGACTCCAAACCTTCATCTTTCATTCATTCTCTATTTTTAGTTTTCTCTTTCTATTTTCGATCCTTCTACACTGCAAAACTATTTTAATCAGCATTTTGTCTCGTTTTCCAGGCAAAATATCGAAACATCCTTTAAACAAGAAATAGTTACTTAAGAAGCAAAATATTAAGACTATTTTAAAGAACACATCTTGAATGAGTTTTTTTTTTTTTTGTTTCTTTTTTGTTGTAAGCATAAATCTAGAATTTAGTGGTTGGTGTTTATAACAAGAAAATAAAAACATTTGCAAATAAATGTAATTCAATATACCACTGTTGAAAAGTTTAGGGTTGGTAGATTTTTTATGTTTTTGAAAGACATCATTTATGCTCACAAAGACTGCATTTATGTGGAAAATACAGTAAAATAGTAATATTGTGAAATATTATTACAATAAAAAACATCCGTTTTCTGATTTAATGTTTATATTTTATCATCCTGTGAATAATCTGAATTCAGCAGCCACTACACCAGTCATTCTTCAGAAATCTTTTGAATATGCTATTTTGGTGCTTAAGATACATTTATTATTTTTTTATCCATTTTGAAAACAGTTGTGCAGCTTAATATTCTTGTGGAATTAATGATACATATACATTTTTTTTTTCTGTATTCTCTGATGAACGTTTGTTTGCATTTGCTTGAAATATGAATCTTTTGTAACAATAAATGTCTTTATTGTTACTTTTGATCATTTGAAAGTGTTCTTGCTAATGACATGTATTACTTTTATTCAGAAAAAATTTTAATATATGAAGCAATTTTAAAAGGGACAAATCTATCATCTTTTCAGGATGTTTGGATATTTTTACTGGACAACATAACTAAAATGCTGAGTTTCAGCAGTGTGTGGTTTTCTCATCCCTCATCTTCTTCTATTGACTAAGGAAATCGATGCTAGCTTTGACACTGCGAGAGGTTGCCACATCGACAGCCATGGCTCTTATCTCAGTGTCTCCGAACTGCATGAGCGTCTGGATCTCTCTTCGTGCCGCTGGACTCTCAGTACCGCTCACATCCAGCTTCAGCGTACCACACTTCCTCACGCCTGGGTCCGTGATGAAACTGACCGACTCTTTTTCCGAGCAGTATACGTGAATGACGATCACCTGCTGTGACGGCTTCGCTGGCGTATAGCTACGCTTTACCGTTTCACCCAGCGCCACTGACTGATCGGTGGAGATGAATGTATCGAAGACGTCAGTGCACCAGCGCGTACCTTCCTTCACAAGCATCTTCTCTGGTGGGTGCTTCCCCTCTATGAAACGGTTCAGGACACCAACGCCGTAGGTGAGCGGAGAGCGGCGCACCTTTATAACGCTGGGATCCAGGCCGAATAACACTGCCCCTTTGAGGATGGTCAAGCCCACATCATGCGGAATAATAATTCGGCTGCGACCCTGAAGCATCTTCTGAACCGCCTGCTGCAGCAGCGGAGACTCTGCGAATCCTCCCACCAGGAAAAGGAACTTGATGTCTGTCACCTCTGGCCTGTCGAATAACTCAGCTGGAGAACATATAAAAGAATGAAAGCAGAGAGAGAGAAAGAGAAATGGGATTTTGAAACAAACAAACCAAAAAAATTTCATTAGTCTATTACAAAACAATTTAACACGATGGTTTTTGCCCAAAGAATGTTGTGCATTCCTTCAGTTCTCATCAAAATGACAAAGACAAAAATGCAGTTTACTAGCAGTGGTGTCCCTGCTTGTAGTTTTTGTTTGAACAGATACAGATCACAGCTGGGCTCGACCAACATAAGAGCCGAGGGACTGAGTTCTGACCCAGTTCTGTGCAAGTATTTTGGGCAGATAGTCGAGACTCTCCTGACTGGGCCAACGCTTGCCCTAATTGTGTCTCCCAATGGCTCATTAGTTTATACAGCTTTACACATTCTACTAAAGACTGGAATACACATAATGTTTGCCCAGATTTCTGCCCCAGTTTGCAGTCTGTAGGAGTTGGCACTAGTTGTCTGAATATTGGGCAGATTTCACAGAAAATCACATAGTATATGATGGGCACAAATGATTTTAGGCCATTTTTTTTTAGCTTGAGACTAAGATTCCATGTTTGATATTCTGGGATACCATATTATACCAATAAAAATAAAAATAAATATAAATAGTAGATGGGGAAACATTAAAAATGTTTCCTTGGCAGATAACTGAAATATATAAGATTTAAGTTTCAAATTTAAAAGCTATAAAGAAATCTTGAAAAATGACAAAAACTATTAAAATGGATAAAAACGCATAACAAAATGACAAACTTAAACTAAAAATGAAAAAATATAAAATAAAAGCTAATTCAAAATATTAATACATTTTAAAATTTTATATAAAAAAATATTAAAATAACACTAGATTATATGTTGTTAAATGTTGCGATACTATGTTATGTTATGAGATTGGTATGTCGAAAGATTATGTAACATAAAACTATTCGAAAGAATATTACAGTTACAATTTAGTATATCTAACCATACTTTTATTATGTAGTCTTGAATGTCTGTGAAAGAAAGACAGGAATTTATATTAGGAATATATAATATTTTCTCCACCTTCGATTCCTCTGCACCTTTAATATAGTTTTATACCTTTCCGCTAACCTTCTGGTTAAGTATTGTTGCAATTTCATCTGACATACAAAGAAAATTAATAAACAGGCTCTGATCCTGATTCATTAAATCCTTTAATTAAATGCATACAATTGACTTAATTAAATCACATATATAATTCTTGTCTCAGTGGGATAAATGACCTTTGTATCAAGAGCACATGACTTTCCATTAACACCCAAATCCAGACAACGGACACTCCCATCTCACGCCAAACTCCAGAAATCAATATAATATTATTGTTCCAGTAAAACTGTGCAATTACTCACTCAGATGCTGTATAATGTGGTCTATAGTTGGTTTGAACAGTGCATTCATTGCATCTGGGCTCATCCTCAGCATGCCCTGTGAAGACCACTTCACAAAGTCAACACTGCAGAAGAGAAACGAAAACAGAGAGAGCGAGAGTTAGAGACAAATAAATTACAGATCATCCTCACTTGGCCTCAGTGCAGGATAAGATTTTTCTTCACATATGGAAGACTACTGAGAAGCTTGATATTATTGAGTTTACATTATTAGGTTTTACACTGCTATAAAAGTCAGCCCATGTGTGCTAATAGCTGAAGTTTCCAGTAAACAGATGTGTGATACAGGGCTGAACGAGTGCTCAGAGATGCCTGACTCGCAGGCTTGTTGGAAAAAATGTCCCCAGTGAGACATAAGAGCTCAAAATCCATAAAATGCAAGTCAGAGTAGTCTTACTCGTGATTATCTCTTTACTGTGCAACCATTAACAAAACAAATAATATAACATGCTTGTATTTTCGAAATAATAGAAAGACAAAACTAGATAATTTTGCCTCTTAATTTGACATTTTGTCATATCTGATACTTTTGCTCAGGAAGCAGCCATTATAACTAGTTTTAGAAGACTGATATTTAAAGTAGTTTTCTGAGAAATGTCTCGCTTTGCTGCAATGCTAAGAAATTGTAGCTGGATGCACAAAATTATGATGCTACCAAACAGAGGACTCTATAGCAATTATCTAATTAACAAAATTACTTGCCCATGAACAAATCTCTTAGTGCTACTGGGAGAAAATTACATAAATTAATATTCATGACAAGCTCATAATAGTTCATAATGTGCCCTATTTCTCCCCTTTTTAGATTGCACATATGCCCCTTGATTATGTGTTTAGCACATAGTCAGCAATCACACACACAAACAAACATGGTATTCATTTAGCTGACTTGTCCATCTTTATACAGGGCCTGATGGCTTATTGAATGGCTGTGTGTACGGTATTGACAGCAGTCATGAATAGACAGATTAACTCTCCAGGGGCTGTAGGTCACACATGCCTGACCTCAAAAGAGACAGACAACAATTACCGCAAAGGCAGAGAGTCAGCAGGACTCACAACAGTCACCAGTTTATGACTAGAGAAAATAATCAAATCCTGACTTACAGTATATATATATATACACACACACACACACACACACATACATATATATATATATACATGTATATACAGTTGTGCTCAAAATTATTCATACCCTTGGTAAATATGATCAAAGAGGGCTGTGAAAATAAGTCTGCATTGTTTATCCATTTGATCTTTCATTTGAAAATTAAAAAAAAAGTTAAAGTTAAAACCTAGCTTTGACATTTCGACATTTTCATTTGAACTCTTTTCCATTCCAAAAGGAAAATTAAAAAAAATCATAAATTTTTCAAGCAACACGAAAGATAATAACAAAACTGCCAGTTTGAAGCAAATAATCTGTGGAAGGTGCAACTCGACTGGACTGTATTAATGGGTGATTTCTATTACAACGGTTTATACACTCACTTGCTCTTCCTCAGCGCATGCTCTACGCTGTGTCCTCTGAATTTCTTGTAGTAGTCGATGAAAGAGAAGGGCAGGTTAATATTCAACGGATTGCTTCGGTCAGGAGTCGCCGCCCTCTTACGAGACTCAAACGCAATCATCAAATCCACCCAGGCAGCCGGACGCTTGATCTTAAACTGGTCAATAAAATCCTGTCCGAATATCTTACACAGGAGCTTCTCAAATTCATAATCGATACCAATAGAGCCGTACGGGCCTCCTGCAGAGAGGATGGAAAGATAAAGATAATCTCAGATTCTTAGAAATAATGACATCTCAGAATAACAGACCATTTTTTACAGGAAATACAAGCTTTAAGCAAAATGTTAATCTCAAGCTACAGGTCATTAGGGTTGTGTCTTATACCTGAAGCTTTGTAAAGCTCCTTCAAGTGCCCTTCTGGCATCCGGATCTGATGCACAGTAAGATCCACCGTCCCTCCTCCACAATCCACCACCACATAACGGTCACCTAGACAGCAGCAGAAACAGCATTTGAGGTCACCAGCAAAAACAATTTCATCAGGATGGATCTAAATCTCATCTGGTGACATTTTACACTCTTTCAGGAACTCTCTGCAGATGTTGGATGTGACAGTGTTTTTGCAAGGTGTCAGGGGAACGGTGACCTACATTCAGGGTTCACTGGTTGGTAACTCAAGTAGACGCCTTTGGAATTTAAAGTTCTATGTAGGTTCTGTAAAATATTCACAAACTGTATGAGGTTATTTAAAGAGACAGTTCACCCAAAATGGGGGTGATTACTCTCTCATGATGGTCCAATCCCATTTAACTTTTTTTCCATAAAAGTCATTTTATTATTGGACATTTTGCAAAATACCTTCGTTTGTATTCAACAGAAGGGGGAAAAAATCATACAGGCTTTGGACCAATTACAAGAGAGTACATTTTTTATTTATTTTTGTGAACCTTTAACATTGAAAACACTTAAAATTTACTGAAATTTGAATGATTTTGAAAAACACTATTTTGCGTGAGGGTTATTCCAGCAGTGGTGAATAGGCAAAGTGTGCTGAGGCAATACTAATGGTTGAGCAGCTGCTAATTCAGACAGCAGAATAAGGGCAGGAATTTCAAACTAAGCATCTTCTTATCCTCTCAGCAAGGGTGCATCTAGTCTCAGTAGGCACATTCAAGGACCACCCAAAGTCTGTTCGCTGACTGTACAATGCAATATGGTTCTAATCTGATTGACTGTGAAATAATCAGTACTTTGATCATAATTAAGGTAATAAACTATAAAAATACTATGATAAATACTATGATAAAAACCTGTTAATTTATTAACAGTAAGTTCCCTTTAAGTTCTCCTTTTGGTGAAAAACTGTATTCGATCTAATGGGACATTTAATGTAATTTTACAATATATTACTGTCACCTTATCATTTACAGTGAAAAAACAAACCGGCAGGAAATTCATAGAATTGTGTGATAGCTGACGTCTGATGGGTTATTACTGAAATAAATGTTCCTCCTGAGTTTTTTTCTTATCAGTAATGCACATTTAGGGACATCTTATGTTAAATGATGTTTATTGTCACCATGACGGTATTTTGTGTGTGACACTATGCACCATATATATATATATATATATATATATATATGAACCTGGACCACAAAACCAGTCTTAAGTGTAAATTTTTCGAAATTAAGATTTATACATCATCTGCAAGCTGAATAAATAAGCTTTCCATTGATGTATGGTTTGTTAGGATCGGACAATATTTGGCTGAGATACAACTATTTGAAAATCTGGAATCTGAGGGTGCAAAAAAATCCAAATATTGAGAAATTCGCCTTTAAATTTGTCCAAATGAATTATTAGCAATGCATATTACTAATCAAAAATTAAGTTGAAATACATTTACGGTAAGAAATTTACAAAATATCTTCATGGAACATGATCTTTACTTAATATCCTAATGATTTTTGGCATAAAAGAAAAAATTATAATTTTGACCCGTACAATGTATTTTTGGCTATTGCTATAAATATACCCCAGCGACTTAAGACTGGTTTTATGGTCCAGGGTCACATATGTATTTAAATCAGCTTGTGGAAAAGATAAACTTTGATTAAACATTACATTTTCTCTTTACCACCTGTGTTTTTAAGGTGGTTGTCAGTATGTTATAACGATACAAAAAACTGATGTGTTATTTCAGTTCATGAAATATAAGAAAAAAACTTTACAAAATGTACTCTTTTTTTTTTTAGTTTTTCAGTGAATCTACAGACAGGCTAATATTCTAAACATGATGTCTATAACACATTTCCACATAGCTTTCTTTGTACAACTGAGATGAGACTAGTGTGCATCCTTCCTAAGAGCTTCAGACTTGAGGGTTTCTTAACTTATGACAGCAGCATTAGAAACAGCAGTAGCAAAATACTACAAGAAAAAACAAACGTGTGAGAAGACACAGACTCTACCTTCAGTGAGTTCAGACCAGAGCTCTCCTATGACATTCTCCACCAGAAAGGTGCGGCTCTGTCGGTTACGGCGCACATGCTCCTTGGCTGGTTATTGACAGAGAGAGACAGGAAGTGTGTGTGAGAGGGAAGGCAGCGTGAAGCTGTTTGTGTGTGTGTACGTGGCAGTTCTATAGGCAAGGCGACAGAATGAGAAAGGAATATTGGCTGAATGTGCTTTCTTTAAGCAGGAGGATGCTGCTGGATTAAAAAAAAACAACTAATGGAATGCAAGACTTCTGTAATTTCAGGCAAATTCATAAAATTTAAAGAAAAAGAAAAAAACAGTAAAATTCTGTAATTATTTAATATTATTTGCTTTTTTGAAACAAATTTTAGAAATTCATGAGATTAAAATTCTGATTAATACTGAAGAGCTCATAATTATTTTCATGTTATGCTGAAAAAACAAACAAACACTAAAAAGTAAAATAACTTTACATGCTAAAAATAAATATAGGGCTCAACATTATAATGTACAGTATGAACATGTATATTTATTGTTATATTTGCTACATTTACATTTAACAGTGTTATTAAATTATGTATTTTAAAGAGTAACTTTAAAAGGGTGTTAGATGATAATAAAGCAACATAAAAATGAAAAAAATTTAATTTAATATCCAATATTAACTAATATCAATAAATAAGAAAATGTCTAATATTGGAAAATAACTGATATGGTAGTAATATACTGTGCATCCCTAGAAATGTTCAAACATGCAACTGTCCTCTATATGGGGAAAAATATTTGTGTGCATTTTTCCTGTAATACAGACAATGTTAATCAAATGAAATGAAATAACCTGGACTAGATTATCTGATTTTAATCTAGTTTATTCAGTTTTATTAACACCAGCCCAGCAATTTCACGTTTGCAAATAAGTACATTTGAACTAAAAACCTGATGTGTATAGTTTTGCTCAATGTTGCTATTTAGCCAGCAAGTCTTAAATATTCAGTACATCTTTCCACAATTACTTCCTCTGTTTTTCACTTTCGTGAACTTCCTGACTGCAAGCGGAATGTAAAAGCCTCTGTTCATTCACAGTGGAGGGGAGATTGTCCTGGTCTGATAAAGGGCAGTTGGTCTGATGACATCAAAGGATAATGGCCATCCTGGCAGTTGTAAACATTCCCAAACAGGAAGTGTAAGCTCTAAGGGAGAGTGACTGGAGACTGAGATTTCCTCCAACCTACAGAAAACAATGAAACGGACCAGCAGACATGTTTTCAGTACATGACAGCTTCTGATGGGGCGTGGGAGACCTAACCACTCGATCTAACAGTGTTTTAACCACACAACAGACCCTCGTCTGAAATTCCTGAACCACACTGATAGCAAATTCACAAGGAACCACAGACTATTTTAGATAATCTAAATATCAAGGCAGTGAAAACTACATTTGTGGAGATAGTTTGGGGGAACGTAATTTAGTTCAGATGAATATTGATCCTTCATTGATTCCTAAATGATAACATTTCATCCTAAAATTACACTCTACTGTTCAAAAGTCTGGGTTCAGCAAGACTTTTTTTGTGAAAAAGAAATGAATACTTTTATTGAGAAAGGATACGCTAATTTGATTTTGACAAAAAATCCTTAAAAAAAAAAAATTACGATTGCCACAAAAACATTAAGCAACATCACTGTTTTCATCACTGATATTCATACCAAATGTTTCTTGAGCACCAAATCAGCATATCAGAATGATTTTTGAAGAATCGCGTGACATTGATGACTTTGCATCGCAGGAATACATTTTTACATTTATTTTAATACATTTAAAATACATTAAAATAGAAAATTATTTTCCTTAACCGTCACTCGCTTTGGATAAAAGCGTCTGCTAAATGAATAAATGTAAATGCTATTCATGTCTCATATAAATGCAGCCTTGGTGAACATCAGAGACTTCCTTCAAAAACATTTAACGATATTACCGACTCCAAACTTCCGAATGTCTTTTGAACATCCTTAATAAATAAAAGAACACATCCAGATGCTCAATCATTTCTGAGAGACATCCCTCAGAGGGAAATGTTGTTATCTCCTGTCAGTCTCTGGTTGCCCCGTACAGAGAGAGAGAGGAGCTCTATGGCTGTCAGACAGACGGCCCCCCTGCTCCACAACGGGTCACCACACACAATTGCATCCTGTCTCAGGCTCTCACTGCCAAGTAAAATTAACCACGTTTTCAATGCACACCATTTAATATAAAATATAAAGGCTATCAGAGCACAAATACTACTGCTGCTAAAATAATCAATACACACTACTCCTTTTGTCCTTCATCCATTCTTTTTCTCCCTCTTTCTATCTATGGAACAGCATATGCAGAGAGGTCAAATGCGATTTCAGACTTCCTATCGATGCATCATGATCGTTTAGTTGTATTTTACCTCTTTTATTTGTCACTGCATTGCTACTTCAACTGTTATTTTCGATTTAAAAGCACAAAAACCATCTGATCAAATTCTTTCTCTGTCACTCCTTTTTTTGTACGTGCAGAGGTTTGGAGCTCCAGATGTGCTTGCTGATGACTACAGAGCTGCGGAGGTCATCAGACTGAGGTCACTGATGTCAAGGTCATCGCATGTACACTGATACAGTTTGTTACAGGAATGATAGTTGTGCTTTAGTGGTCTCAGACACAGACATGCTGTCTTAGATCTGGACAAAGAAATTTTTTTTTAAATCGGAGATTCTTAAATGTTGACATCAACCAATAATAATTAGCATTTGAAGAAATGTGGTTAAGAAACAGATTAAGAAACACTGCCAACATTTTTTGTTATCATTTAAATTGTTTTCTTTTCAAGGGAATGCAAGGCATGACCTCAAACAATTACGTGATTATGAATAAATGTGCATGCAACTTAGTAAGAGAGAGGGAGAGAGAAATTTATGAGGCAGGGGGATTGTGAATTTGCCAAAGCTGTTTCTCATGCTGGCATCACCATTCAGCAGTGCTCCAAATGACTGTTACCTTCTGAACGCACATGAAAAATGACTTTTCATTGACATTTCTAAAATATATATACTTATACTAAGCATACTATATGCTATACACTTACTATAAATACTATATAAATATTTTTTTTAATATAAAGCCCACTGTGAAAGTGCATGCGCTGTCAGTCTGTAATAAGGACATGTGCAGGGCAATGGAGGTGAACTGGAATGGACTGGAAGAGAGTGGTTCTGTGTTCCTGTGAGAGAGGCAGGAATACAGCAGAAAATGCTCTGCCTCTATACAAAACACATTTATGACAATTACATTTTACTTTGGCGTGTGACAAACTGGCAAGACATACCACGTCATGGATGTGTTCACAGCACTGTGAAATGTAATAGGCTGTTTCTTCAACTATGGGCACTTCTGAGCCTGTGGAATCCTTCACATCACACTAACTCTAGTTTATTTAATTTGTCCAATTGTCGTATGGCTAATTTTGTAGACATTCTATCTAGAATCAAAGAATATATATACATAAAAGGCATGTGCAAAGTGAATAATAAATAAATGAGATTAATAAAATAATAAATGATTATAACAAAAATAAATAATAATAATAATAATAGAATTTTAAAAAATTTAAACATCAACCCCTGGGAAAGTAAAGGTGCCCATAGTTGAAATACCACAAAACAGCATTGTGTGTTCATGCATGGTAGCAAATACACCAAGTTTCAAAAGTTTGGGACTTTTAAGATTATGTTTTGAAAGAAATGTCTTATGCTCACCAAAGGCTGTATTCATTTGATCAAAAATACAGTAAAATATATAGATAAAGCAGCTGTTTAAACCTATTTTAATATTTTTAATGTTTAAAAATCTATTTATAAAAATACTTTGATGCACACATTTATTTGAAATAGAAATCTTTTGTAACATTATCAAGGGTTAAAGCAAAAAAAGGTATTTTCATAATAATTAAGTATATTTATAATCCATTGCCAATCGATGTATTAGTAGCCTATGGAACATATTTTCTGCCTCATTCTGTGACAAGAAGCTACATCAGATCACAAAAGGAAGCATTTAACTGGTGTTGTGGACTAAAAAGGTTATAATGTTCTCTTTTGTTGGACAACAGGTTTAAAAAAGTGAATACAAGATCATTTTAGCTTTTGGCATTTTAATTTAAGAATGTTTAGCTTAGCTAGTTAATGGAAGGCTACCTGCTGCCGTCAGAGCAAATGTAATTTCTGCATTCACGCATTCCTCAGATGCTCTCATTTCCCGAGTTGTGCTTTTAAGTCGGAATGTGAAAACAGCACGCTCGCGTTACTACAAAGATTTGTTGGACTTGTATTATTAGAGCTTTCCGACTTGAGTTCACGTGCATTTTCTCAGTCGGGAAATAATTTTTCACGAGGTGCCGATGATGCTGCTTCTTACGTTTGTTTTGGAGAAACAAAGGACAAATATTTCAATCGATCGCTCAGGCATAGCACCGAAATCTGCGTTCTGATTCAGTTCTAGTACATACCGGTTACATAGGTACCGGTGCCATATTGGTACTGGGTTTCGGTACCCAACCCTACAGTTCAGTTCAATTAACAACAACAAAAACAATAACATGCTCTAAGAACTAGAAACTTAAACAGGGTTCATACAGATACTGCAAAATGAAATTCCAGGACTTTCAAGGACTTTTCAAGCACTACTTTTTGGTTTTCAAGGGCTCAAATCAGAGATCTCACTTGTCAAACAACATCATTATCTTTCAAATTCTAATTAATAAACTAATACAACAAAATGGTACAAATAAAACGCAGCACATGCAAAGAATGCAATGACTGTGGCAACTTTAACATTAGAAAGAATACTATGGCAAAGTTATCGCTTTCCTTATTCTTTATGATTGACCTGAAGAATGAAAGCTATATCATACACTTGGAAAATTATGAGCTATATCACCGCTTATCGACACAAGGGGTGTGACAATACACTTAGCTCATGAGATGAGACAAAATACAGATAGTCACTCGTGATGTATAGATACTTGGTTCACAATATTTTAATACTATTTTAAAGAAATGTTCGATTACAGAATATTTGTCTTTTAATTACAAAAAGTAAAACATTGCAGTTGTATTTTGAAATGTTTTAACTAATCTAGGGCTGTAACTAACGATTACTTTGGTAATCAAATAATCTACTGATTATTTTGACAATCGAGTAATCTGATATTTTTTAGTAATACAAATAGACTTAAGTGAAAATGAGGCTTTAATATGACTATATTTACATATAAACTAACAAATAGGCAATCATAATTGGCTTAAATAAAGTATCAAAGTAATTACACGGTTTTATTGAACCACACACCAATATGCCTATAATATGAACATAACCAACTTAAAGGTGGGGTATGTAATTTTTCAAAAATGCTTTAGAAAACTGAGTCGGGGCCGAGTACCAAAACAAACTTGTAGCCAATCAGCAGTAAGGGCCTTGTCTACTCGTGATGTGGAGGAGAGAGCGTTCAGTGCACAGGATGGACATTAGCCGAGCTGAGCCGACAGAAAGATAGAGATGACGGAAAAAATAACAAAAGAGGAAAACGTCTGTGGAACAATAAGGCAAGAAGTAGGACCCATGTAAATATCGGATCAGCTTTCCAGCGCTGGAGAGAACTCAAGGAGCGGAAGGCCGAGGCTGCTTTGTTTCTTCTGGTGTCTACACCAGACGCGCCACGCCGCAACAGCTAAAGTCTGCCTTCACTGGACCTTTCAAAGCGACCGTTGAAAATCATTTGAAATTTGTGTCAGCACGTCATAAATAGAACGTGGCCTGGTGTTGTTTCACTTTACAGTGTAATTCAATGACGTTTAAATCCAATTCATTTCACATGCAAACTCAGAGCGAGGGTTTAACGTTAAACTTTTATTTTGAAATCGTGATCTACAACAAATTAGTGATGGGAAGTTCGGATCATTTTACCGACTCGGACCTTTGAGTCTCGTTCAGCAAAATGAACGAATCTTTTTTCGAGTCATTTCGTTCATTTTAGCAAAATATAATTAAAATGTTGACTAACTACTTGACTAATTCCAGTACAGAACCTATAGGATGTTGCGCATGCGTGACTGAACGAATCACTCCCCGAAATGACTCATTCTTCCCGAGTCACATTACAGATTCGTTCAAAAAGAGCGAATCGTTCAAGAACGACCCATCACTACAACAAATCGCATATAGAAATATGTTGATGTATTCTCCTGTGTTGGCAAAGGTTTATAAATGATTTACATTACAAATCTAGTGAGATAATGCACACTGTTTTCACAGATGACCGTTAAGTAACCCAAACTCACAGCATATTCAGAGGAAGAGTTTAGCCCCTTTCACACATACAGTCTTTACTGGTAAATTACCATTAAGAGATCATGTGTGAACAGGACCTTTTTCAAATTCGTTCTGACAATCAAACCGTTTTTATGGAGATGACGTGATGACTATGAGATGTTTGTTTACAAAGCTCCACTGCTTTTTTAATAGCTTTTCTATGTAAATATGCGCTAGACTAGAGTGACATCTTTGACCATTGCGCCCCGCAGGTTTTTCAACGTGTCGTGCTCGAGACCCAGCTTCTTCTCCATTCATCAGGGCTGCAGCTCTGGATACTATTATGAGTGTCTCGTGTTTATAAAAGCAAAAACTTCTGATTGGCTAGTAATGTTAGTTTGATTGACAGTGAAAGCAGTGTTCCTCTCATACCATTGGTAGGCGAACTCGTGAACTCGAACATGATATCAACAAGTTTTATTATCTTTTTTTTTTTTTTCCACTGCCGAACGCCGCACGGTGCCAGAGAACTTTAAGCCCTGCATTATACATCTTTACTGTTACTTTTGATCAATTTATTGTGTCTTTTCTGAATAAAAGTATTAATATCGTAAAAAAAAAAAAAATTGTATTGTATTGACTCCAAACTTTTGAACAGTAATATAGCCTATATGCAATGTATTTTCATATATGCAAGCAAAAACTTGATTAGGACAGGCCAAATACGTGTCTTTAATTGTCCTTACTGAATAAAAGTTTTATCTTCTCTAAAAAACAAAAAAAGTCAGGAAAGGCCACAGATATATTAGACATCTAAAATGATCTTAAATTAAAAGCTATTCACCTCTTCTTCCCTCCCTCTCTCCCACTGTTTTCTGCATGCATCATCACCATCTCTCACTGCGGTGAGAGTTTAATAGGCATGTTGGACTGCAGGAGTCCTGCAGCTCTAGTTTAGGAGTAATCCTCACTTCAGTGCTAGTTTAATCTGTTAGGATTGATATCCATATCAGTTTACAGCATTGTTAATCTGATGCGGTTAACCTCTGCTTTAGAAAGGAGTGGATGTTGTAAAAAATTGGTAGTTTTATGTTGAAGAATGAGAAAAACATCTTTACAGTTCACTACTTTGCTATACATGGTAAAATATTTTTGGTAGATTTGCCTTATTTTTCTCACTCTCAAAAAAAAACTAAAAACCCTACATGACTGGCCCAACAATTTACTACAGCCTATTTGTCCTTTTGAAGATGAACTAAATCAATGGCCAAAGGTTGATGCCATCAAAACACACAGACAAAATTACACTCAACAAACATTGAAGTACTGTAACAAACTTGAGCGTGACTGGAACAATATGAGTATGATTTGGTTTATCCTCACAGCAGAATGCTTGTGGTGCAGATGTAATATGGTGAAAGACAGTATGGGTGTCTTACCCTGGGTCATTCCCACCCCAACATTCTCAGTTGGGCTATAACCGTTCAGGGCCGTTTTGTTGTCCAAATCAACCATTTGGTGGAGACGGAGCTTTCTGCAGTAAATGGACGCAGCCTCTGGTTCCAGAGCAATGATCAACTGATCAGGGTTGTCACGAAAAACCAGACCAGCCTAGATGAGTACAGAGCACAGTGGCAAGACATTAAAACAGGAGTCTGAAACCAAGGCTCATCTTGAGTTTTACCATACATAAAACATACAAATGATTACAAATAAAAGCTAATATGAACATTTATTCTCAGTAAACTTTAAGACTCCAATAAATTCACATTTACTCATCTGAACATTTACTTTTTACTTATATAAATAAATACACTGAACAAAATTATAAACGCAACACTTTTGTTTTTGCCCCCATTTTCAATGAGATGAACTCAAAGATCTAAGACTTTTTCTACGTACACAAAAGGCCTATTTCTCTCAAATATTGTTCACAAATCTGTCTAAATCTGTGTTAGTGAGCACTTCTCTTTTGCCGAGATACTCCATCCACCTCACAGGTATGGCATATCAAGATGCTGATTAGACACCATAGAGTTGATCAGGTTGTTGATTGTGGCCTGTGGAATGTTGGTCCACTCCTCTTCAATGGTTGTGCGAAGTTGCTGGATATTGGCAGGAACTGGAACACGCTGTCGTATACGCCGATCCAGAGCATCCCAAACATGCTCAATGGGTGACATGTCCGGTGAGTATGCTGGCCATGCAAGAACTGGGATGTTTTCAGCTTCCAGGAATTGTGCACAGATCCTTGCAACATAAGGTCGTGCATTATATGGTCGTGGATGAATGGCACAACAATGGGCCTCAGGATCTTGTCACGGTATCTCTGTGCATTCAAAATGCCATCAATAAAATGCACCTGTGTTCGTTATTCATAACATATGCCTGCCCATACCATAACTCCACCGCCACCATGGGCCACTCGATCCACAACGTTGACATCAGCAAACCACTCACCCACACGACGCCATACACGCTGTCTGCCATCTGCCCTGAACAGTGAAAACTGGGATTCATCCGTGAAGAGAACACCTCTCCAAAGTGCCAAACGCCTTTGAATGTGAGCATTTGCCCACTCAAGTCGGTTATGATGACGAACTGCAGTCAGGTCGAGACCCCGATGAGGACGATGAGCATGCAGATGAGCTTCCCTGAGACTGTTTCTGACAGATTGTGCAGAAATTCTTTGGTTATACAAACCGATTGTTGCAGCAGCTGTCCGGGTGGCTGGAGGTGAAGATGCTGGATGTGGAGGTCCTGGGCTGGTGTGGTTACACGTGGTCTGCGGTTGTGAGGCCGGTTGGATGTACTGCCAAATTCTCTGAAAAGCCTTTGGAGACGGCTTATGGTAGAGAAATGAACATTCAATTCACGGGCAACAGCTCTGGTGGACATTCCTGCAGTCAGCATGCCAATTGCATGCTCCCTCAAAACTTGCGACATCTGTGGCATTGTGCTGTGTGATAAAACTGCACATTTTAGAGTGGCCTTTTATTGTGGCCAGCCTAAGGCACACCTGTGCAATAATCATGCTGTCTAATCAGCATCTTGATATGCCACACCTGTGAGGTGGATGGAGTATCTCGGCAAAGGAGAAGTGCTCACTAACACAGATTTAGACAGATTTGTGAACAATATTTGAGAGAAATAGGCCTTTTGTGTACATAGAAAAAGTCTTAGATCTTTGAGTTCAGCTCAAAAAAAAATGGTGGCAAAAACATAAGTGTTGAGTTTATAATTTTGTTCAGTGTATGAATGAAAGATAAAAACTTTAAATAAATTAAAATGATTTTACCTTGAGTAACTGACATAAGTAAGTTGAAGCATTACATTTCTAACAGGAAATAAATTGAAACTAAAACTGAAATAAAAATCACCAAAAAATAAAAAATGACAAAAACTCATAAAATCCACCAAAAATTAACTAAAATTTAACATTTAAACTTAAAATATGACAAAATCTAAACATGAATGAAAAGTTGGTAATTAATTAAACATGAACATTTTATAAATATTTTCTAATAAATCTATTTCAGACAGGCCCAAAAAACATTAATATAATTAATAAGTATAATAAGGGCTGACCTCCAAGTTTATATTTTTTCAGTATTTTCCTACTTTTCATTTTTTAAATTCATATACATATTAATATCTAAACAAAAAGCATAAATAAATAAATGTCATATTAGTATGTCACACTGTAGGACACTACTTTAAGTGAACTACGTATAAACCTAAAACAGCTATTGCAGCACAGCCTTAAACATCCCAAACAGAATACTAACTGTCATAACTTACTTGCTGTGTAAAGGAATATTTAAATGATACAAATGGCTGGTCAGATATTTCAAGATCATTTTACCTCACTTCAAATATGAGGAAGCGTAAAACTATAAAAGAAACACCACACACACACACACACACACACGCTGTGCTGAATGACATGGTTTGCTCTGAGTGCGCTGCAGGATTCAGTGAGTTATGGGGCGACAGTGTGAGCAAAATGCAGAGAGCGAGAGACAGAGGTGAGGGAATGCAGTGTCCTTTCTTTCTGTTCTCCTGATCCTGCAGACGGAGAGCTGAGTCACTGCACACACACACACACAAACATGCTCCTAAGGCAAGCTTTGCAGGAATTCCCACTGCAGATATCAGGTGTTGCAAACTCCCCTTTCTTCTCCGCTCTTTCTCCTGCTGTTCTCTCTGATTTCTCGCTGAGTATCTATGTAGCTCACTCGCTCGTGGCTTCCCCGCCTCTTTTTGTCCTTGCTTTGGTTTGAGATGAAAGAAGCTGAGGCCACACCCTGCTCTTCTTCCCTTTCTGTCTCTCTCTCTCTTCAGCATGAGAGCATTCATCTCTCTGCTTACTACTGTGCTGTGATTATTATAATTTGAATGCACATTATTTAAGGTAGCTAATGTTTCTTAGTGTGTTTAAATAACAAATAACAAATTACGCTTTAAGTATGCATTTATTTAAATATTTCATAATGGAATAAGCAGCAATAATAAGCAGCTCATTTCTCTTTCCTTTTGACTTGCCTACTGCCTTCATTTACACCTGCACCCACCAGTGGCATCCAATCACAAGCGTTCAATACCAAGTACATGTGCAAATGGGGAAACATTTGTGACCACATCACATTTATATGGCAAACATTAATCTGTCCTGATGCATCCTGGATAACAGTAAAGCATTACTTAATTTTTAACCAACCACTGCGCTAAGACTTTGCTAGTTAATAATATTGAAATTTAGTAACGTGATATATTAATATCTGGTATAAACAGCAATCTGCCTAGCCACTTGTAATCAGGTCACCTGTGACTGATGTTAATAGACACACACACACACACACATACACAGCTTAATCGTCCACAGATCCACACACACGCTCACAAATCACAATGACGCCAACAGTGACAGAGGCAAACAGAGAGTAAGAGATACAGATCCACATGTATGGGGTCTCTAAGGGGGTCCAATGAGAGACAGTGAAAACAGAAAAACAGTGGCTGTATCTAAGAGGTGAGATCACTGTCTTTCCTTTTCCTTTAATCCCTCAGCTTTTCCTCTCTACTTATTTACATCCTGAATTTCTGTATCTCCTTCCTGTTCTATTTTAGATGAAAATGGCAGCAAAACAGTGCTCTAATCTTCTTCAATCGCTCACTAACGCTAGGGGAAGTTCACAGCACAACTGAGTGCTGCAGTATCTACAAACATCCACTAGGGATTTGTAGAATCCATCTTTCAAACTTGTGTGAAAATTCTTGAATCATTACATTTATTGAAAGCACATTAAGCACATTATACACAGACCTCTCTCCAATTTCAAAACACAAACTAGATTCGTTAATTATAGTGAGACATGCATTTTCGTGCATATGTGGCTGTGAGAAAGAAATGTTATACCTTATATGATGCCTCTCTCATAAACTGCTTAGCTGGCATTTTCCAGATGGCCGGTACTGTGATGACCCATCTAACATCAGCATTATCAAAATCTGCCCCTGATTGGTCACTCAGCTCCTGTATCCAATGATAAAAATGCATTTTTGACACACTGATGAAGTTTGAGGTCAGTATTTTTTTATTTAGCAAGGATGTATTAAATTGATCAAGTGACAGTAAAGACATTTATAATATTACGAAAGATTGTATTTCAAATAAATGCTGTTCTTTCGAACTTTCTATTCATCATAGAACCCTGAAATAAAATTTAGCACAATAAATAAATAATTACAAATAAATAAAATAACAGGACAACTGTTTTCAACATTGAAGAAATGTTTTCAGCATCAAATTAGCATGTTGGACTAATTTCTGAAGGATCATGTGACGGTAAACACTGGGCTAATGGCTACTGAAAATTACAGGAACAGCTTTGCAATTACAGGAATAAATTACATTTTAAAATATATATTAAAAAAAGTTACTTTAACGTTTAACATTTACTATATAATATTTCACATATTACAATTTCCTGTGTTTGTACAATATAAAAATGTAGCCTTGATGAGCATAAGTGACTTCAAGAACGTTAAAAATATCTTATCAACCCAAAACTTCTGAATGGTAGAGTACATGTAAAAATAATGTAAACAGACTGTTTTAAATGAAATATTGATGATGACGATGATGATGATGATAAAACATACCTTAAGAGCCTGTTCCTTAAAAAAGGCCAGAGCATAAGCAAAAATATCCAGAGCTTTCACCTTTTTCCCATTGGCAGCATGTAAATCTGTATCGATGGACAGATTCTAAAGAAGATAAAATGACAATAATGCATCTCAGAGACAAGGAGGAGTATGACGTATCAATTAAAATTTATTTGTACACTTGATAGACTTATGACCAAATTTACAATGAATAAAATATACTCTGCAAGGGAAATCTATTTTAAAGTAAATTAGAAAACTCATTAACAGCAATATTCCAGTTATTCAAGCTTTGACTGGTTAACCTATTAGTAATGAGTTAAAAGTTTGTTTGCATTACTTGTTATGCAGTAGCCACTAATATTTGAATATATCCTGGCATTATTGGACAATGAAGGGGAGGCCATGTCCTCACACTTATGATCAATAATGTCCTCGATGCGTATATGTGCTTGGACTCTCAGTCCCCTCAGGTCCAACACTAACAAAAAAATCAATGCTGTATGAGTGTGTCCTTACTGCAGTGGTGTGTAGTTTCATTTTAAACTTCTCCAGATAGAGCCATTGCTTAGACTCGGTGGGATCCAGGTCGTGGTAAAAATCTCGTGCTGCATAACCAAAACTGTGGAACTTCCTGTCTGGACTCAGTAGAATGGTGGTGGGTGTCTTCTGATTGGACACACCTGGGTCACCACCCTCCCAGCGCCTAGCAACAAAGAGAAATCAACCAACGGGAGGGTGAGTTTGAGCTGCTGTAGCTTTTCACCTCTTGTCCTAATTAGGAAAGAACTGACCTAAGAAGACCTAAAATATCACTCAACCCACCCGAGCATCATCATTCTTATTAACCATATCGAGGCAGTCATAAAACCAGCACAAGCATCGTACAGAGACAGAGGCATTTAAAATATTCATGGGCTTTTACTTCCAGGACGAAGCACCTCAGTGCAAAACAGAACAAGCAGCCTGACTACAGACTGTCTGAGCATAGAGAGAAGCCAAAATTATCATATTAGAGAACTGACTTCATACACCCTACGATAACAAAGTGATTTTATAGACCCACTAAATTTTCACTGACCAGTAAAAATTTTTCCAAAAATGGCAGTTTAGCTCTTCAAAAATGGAAAAAAGTTAATTCTAAGAAACGGATATCATATGTTTGCCACTTGATTTGGTATTTTGTTATGTTATGCACTAAAATTTATACATATTTTATATCTAAATATATTTTGGGGCAGCCTTTTTTTAAAATAAGTCAACTGGCAGTTATTGGCACAATTGTAATAGTCCCCAAGGTTTGAGTTCATCAGAGTTAACCATTTCAGTCTCTGTAAACAAACTAAAAAATGACAAAATCTGTGGAATCAGGACAGACTGGGAGTCGATCTTTTCATCTCTTGTTAACCAATTCAAAGCAGCTGTCGTCTTGACTCTAAACAGATTTAGTAAAAGAGTTTTGTGAGTTTTTAAAAGGGAAGCTGTGTTTGTGTAAAGATTAAGGGACTAGACTATCAGTTCAACCCAAATAATCTCAGAGCCCTTGGGCTTTTTGTGTTGTGTGTGTAAATCTCTAGCAGCAGACTAACCAGTTCAAATTAACCAGGCACTTTTCTTTCAAAAGAAGAGCAATTCTCCCACTCTGCTGTGTTCATAAAATCATGATCCTATACGAATACTATAGCCATGGACAACTAATTGCCAAGAGTGCTTGTCAGATAATGCTAAATATATCCGTATATTTAACGGCCTTCATGTTTCAATGGAAAACGCCATGTTTATATTTATTTAGACCTCCATTTACAATCAAACTTAAACAATTGTTTATTCAAATATGTGGATATATAGCCAGTACACCTTATATAGATGTACTTGTGCTGTTTAACAGAATCCTATTTCTAACTAATCCACAAGAATCCTATATCTAAATTTCATAGTTTCACGAGTCTGATGCCTAAAATTAAGTCCACATGCCCGTTTGGGCGGGGAACACGTGGCTGACTCTCCCCAGCAGGTACTCTGGAGAGCTGACCTTAGAGTCAAAGGTCACATGACCAAGTAGGTCAGGTCAGGGTAACAGAGCAGCTGTGGGTTCATCCTCATGTACAACACACAGATACACAATGTTACACAGTTCAGATCATCATATACACAGTGGGACTGTAATATCTAATCATTTTTAATGGGGCATAAGTGCCCAGAAAGAAAGACGCCTGTGAGTTTGACTGAAATAGAGACATGACTGTCTAATGGATGGACAATAATATTAATGTCTGCAGAAGAGATGAACCATGCATAGTAAACAGAAATAAATATATGTATATATTTTATATGTATATGTAAATATATTAATCAAATTTTAAATATGTAATTCTATACTTTTTAACATACACACATATATACAGGGTTCCCACTCTTTCATGAACACCAGATTCAAGGACTTTCAAGGACTTTTTTTAAGCACCATTTATTTTATATCAAGCACCTATCAAATTCACACGCCAGCATATGTAGTGTCATGAAAGACCTTACAGTACTAAACATTTTACTTACAAATTTACATGAAAAATTTCAGAGTAATAATGTTTTGAATGTGTAGGTTTCATAAATTTAGACCGTTTTGAGCAGTCGTGTTCAAAGGAATTTAATGAAATCCATTGAAGTTAATACTGGTAATATTCAAATACAATTTTTAAAATATTTATAAAATATACATCAAACTGGTTTTTGCTGTAGTTCTTGTACTAGATTTAAATTTGAAA
Source organism: Onychostoma macrolepis (assembly GCF_012432095.1). Classification (NCBI taxonomy): domain Eukaryota; kingdom Metazoa; phylum Chordata; class Actinopteri; order Cypriniformes; family Cyprinidae; genus Onychostoma; species Onychostoma macrolepis. The sequence continues at coordinate 11,200,296 of NC_081171.1, forward strand.
GAATTTTGCAATTTTTAAATTAATAAAATGTGGTTAAATGTTGTAATAACACTGTAAAACCTGTTAATAATAATAATAATTTGTTACATTTATATAGCGCTTTTCTGGGTAATCAAAGCGCTTTACATAGAAGGGGGGGGGGGGGGGGATCTCCTCAACCACCACCAATAGAGACGTTACTCATTAATAAATAACTCAAGTCAAAATTATTTTGTAAATCCCATTTTTTCATCTTTGACCGGGAGGAATGCAGGTGCTCAAACATGCAGCTGCTCAAAATTTCAATATTTTTTAAAAATATGTCATGAACATTTTAAACCTTGTGCATGTGCAAATCTGCAAAAAAAATAAAGAAAATAAATTTAAAAATAGGACTTTCTATTTGCTTTTAAACTGTACTAAGCTGTTTTTCTTATTTTTCAAGTTCTACATTTTCTCCTTAGCTCCATGTCGCAGTAAGTTTTGGGAGTTCATCTCCTGTCCTGAAAAGTCTGTCTTGCAGTGATTGACTAAAAATGAGCTCCTAAAACTTACTTCTATTCTGGAAGATAAATTCTTCAAACAGTGGTACAAGAGGATGTGGTGCTGGTCCTTCAAGAGTCACTGTCAACTTATCGGTCTATAAAGCCTACAAAAATTAGTCTTCATGCATTTCATAACACTTCAGCATGTTATTCTTATTAAGTGAGGGTCATTTTTTAGGATTTTTTACCCAAGCAAAGTCTCCAGGAAGGTTGCAGTTCTGGAAAATGGTGGCACTGGAGACTAAAGTTTTGATGGTTTACACCTAATTCTTCACATTAATTCTTAATTATTTTGCAGTTACCTTGTGTTTTTTCTTCTCCACCTGTTTTTGTCTAACCCCGCTGACCCAATGAGCATTTCGGTGACCAATGGTCATGTCTTAACTTTACAATTTCTGTATTGCATTGGTTTTGAATATTTCTCATTGAGGATTTAATCATTTTTGACTTTTCAGTTAAATCTCTTTTTTGGCTCATTTTATCTGTAAAAGAAAACGTGCCTAATAATTCTGCACATGAATAAGGAGTTTTTCACTTACAGCCTTCATGAACAATTACATATCACTTATAAATGATTAAATACAAAATTAATAGTAGTTATTAAGATTGATGTGGTTTGGAATTGGTAAAATGTTCTTGGAAAAAAATATGATCAGAATATCAATGTGCCTAATAATTATTCACGCACTGTAAAAATGTGCTCACTTTACACAGAGTGTGCGTGATCGCGAAATCAAAAGTGAAAGTGAACTGCGAGCGCTCATTCAAATGTGATTTCAATACCCCACATATTAATAGCGTGAAAACTATATACACAATATAGAATGTTTGCGGGAGCGGGACACACACGTGGCGGTAATACTCAGAAACTCAGCAGGAGCCACTTAAGAAAACTAGGCTGCACATCAACACACGCCAAGTTTTTTTTTTTTGCGCTACCCCATCTTTGACAGCACATATAGGACAATTTTTGAAATAGCGCCATAAACTAAATTTATTTATTTAAAATTTAATTCAAGCACTTTCAAGGACCCATTTTTGTTTTCAAGTACTTTCCAGGCCTTGAATCCATATGTCTGAAATTCAAGTATTTTCAAGAAGCCTGGGAACCCTGTATATATGCATGTACGTGTGTGTGTGTTTTGAAAATGATAGAATTACATACATTTAAAACTTGATTAATTTTAATAAACAAATAAAAAACCTAAAAGGAAAAATAATTACTTTAAAAATTATATCTATTTTTTAGAATTTACTATATTTTATTTTTACCCCACAATGAATCTAACCCCCCAACAACAACAACAACAACAACAAATATTAGCAGATTCCTTCTGGGCCTATTTATATCTCATTTTATCTCTTCTTTCACATTTAAACCCCCTCCCCCCTCCTCCTCCTCCTCCTCCTCTCTCTGCACCTTTTGTCTCACCTCATAGTGTGAATGCACTCTGGCTCTTTAGTGAAGGCGTATGCGTAGCCACTGGAGGTGGTGCCAAAGTCAATGGCCACCACTACCACATAGGGGTGTCTCGTAGGCTCATTCTCTTCCGAGTCCTTCTGTAGAAAGAAAAGAGGGAAAAGCAGCAGAAGGAAAATGAGGGAAATGGAAAAAGGGAGAGAGAGATGCTCTCAAGTATATGTCAAGCATTAAATTGTTGCATGTAATTGCAGCTCAGTGTAAATAAGATGTTCCATTAAAGCCACATTTGCACACTGGACATTTCTCTCATGTAATGGGTGACGTCATGCTGGCAGTAAAAAGCAGAGCTCACCAGTATGTGTGTGGGGGAAAGTGGCGTGATGCCTGGGTCGCCCATACTCTTGGCTGGAGATGGAGTGGCCATTGCATCTGCAAAGTGAAAGAAAGAAAGAGAAAGAACATTGAGAAACCAAACATTCAAACTACAAAGACAAGCCTACAGTCATGTTAATAATGTTTCTTTTAGAGCTTATGATAATACTAATGAATTTAAATGTTTTAAGGACATTTTTGTTCGCCTTCATACAAGCAATTTTCTGTCGGGTTGTCTGTTGAGAAACACTGGATTATGTTGTGGCTGTATTAAGGTGCCATTCGCAAAATTTCTAAAAAATATTCAATGTTAATTGTCAATTGTACAGACACATATGAAGTACAGCTCACAAAGAAGAATCAAATCAAGCAGCATTCTTTTATCAAGTTAATTACGAAAATCTTTTGCGTAATTCCTGTGAGGATTCCTACTGAAATGACTAGATTTTGCTTGAAATTCGCAGAACCACTGTAAATGTGGCCGCACATTTAGTCTAGCAGAATATAGTATGATGTTTCACACAATTATAACAGGTTCTCGATGTGTTTCTTGGTTTTATGTTGGGTCATTTGTAACATGTAAGACAAGTTTGAAAATATTTTATCTTTGCCCTAAAGAAACTATAGTTACCATGGTACAGTTTTGTAAATGAACACCTCACCAATGTCTACTGAACTTCTAAAACACTCTCAAAATCCATTTAAATGGTGTTCAGAAGCACTCTAGGGCTCAGTTTCATGGTCACAGATGGAGAACAGGACTAAGTGGCACCATCAATGGTGATTCTTCACTAGAAATTATTTTCAGTGGGAACGAGACTTAAAAGCCTCAATTAATGTTCAACGAATTTGTCTGAAAGACCATTCATTTGGCCATGCTTTTTTTTTTTATAACATCGCTTATGTCTAACATTTTACATTATTTGGTCATAAAATCATCAAATCCTTTAAGAGCTTTAGACCACTACAGCAACAGCTGCTCCCCTCCACACTGACATTTGAATCGAATTAGAGGTTGTATTTGTCCATTCCCATCGTCCTCATTAGCCGGGCCTAATAGCTTCGCTAAAACACTCGGATGCTGAGCACCCTGAACACTAAACGAGCGCCCCGGCTCCTCGCTCCGCGGGATGCCACGTTTTTCTGAGCGTTCATCCTTTTTTCCCGCCTTTACCCCATACTGAGCGCCGGAGTGAACAGAATGAGCGTGGCTCTCTTCAGCGAGTAATTACGGGTTGAGTGACTGGCTACCTGCGGCTCGCACTTCATTTCAACCACTCACCGCATACACGCGCTCCAGCTACCGAGATTGATTTTAAAATGGGACAATGGAATGTCAAAATCAATACTGAAGGAGTAAAATGATTGTCTATAATGATAAATGCCTATAAGTGAAGTGTTATTCAAAAACACACACTTGACCGTCTTTTTATACTTTTCTGCGAATGGATTTGCGGGTTAAAAGAACTTAAGTTTGTTTACATGGCAACACAGCTCACTGTACGGGGACTTCATTATAACACATTAAAGTTGCGCGAGGGTAATTACTCAACATCAATGGCGACCGTCTCCCTGGTGGCTGATTGAGAGCTACTTGATTAGGGATGTGATTGTGTTTTGTGTGTGTGTATTACATAGCTTTTCAATGAGACTCTTTAAGTCACAACAGAGAATCCAAACATGTGTGGGAATTGGAAAGCAGAAAATGGGCATTAATGGTGGAAAATTACTTGCATTATGGCCAGAGTGCGAAAAGGACCAATTCCTTTGATTTTCCTGCTGTTTTAAAGCCTTATTTACACATGACAATGAATTTATCTGCAGTCTGACCTGAATAGATGTGCCACAAATTATTGTCAACAAGAAAAACCCCCCTGCATATAAATCAATTCTTTTACTCAAAATTGGCTGACATAATGAGTTGTTTTAACACACAATGTATCAACACAATAAGTATAGAAAAAAAGTTTTCACTTCAAGTTGTTGGCCATGTAGATAGATTATTATTATTGGGCAAAATTTGGAATGATTTGCTCTGCAGGTTTTTTGCAAAAGTTCAAATCCAGCTCACATCTAAAGTTTCTGAAAACACTGAACACAAAAAGACTCTTTCATTAAGATGGTCACACATGCTTGTACCATTACATATGTGTCAATTCCAACAGCGAAAATAAACAAATCAGAGAGAGGATGGAGAGATGAAGTGAAAAAAAGTAGGGTATCCTGTTTTCATCCCTCCTCTTATGAGAAAGGGAATGAACGAACGGGTGTTCAAGCTCCGTTCTGGAATGTTATACAAAATTCTGACAGGAAGCAGGAGGAGTCAGAGGTCATCCCTCCTCTGAGGAATTACAAATTCAGAGGAATTCCAAGCTGCTCAGTACACAGAAATAATAGAGCTAAGAGACATATGGACCACTGACATGCATAGACAAAAGTGGATTTAGGTCTGGAATCTGTTATCTATAAAATATTCAAAACTGATATATTTGAGTCAAAATGAAGAGAGAATCAGAGATATGAGATATATGTGACCCTGGACGACAAAACCAGTCGTAAGTGTCAATTTTTTTAAATGAATAAATATGCTTTCCATTGATGTATGGTTTGTTAGGATAGGACAATATTTGGCTGAGATACAACTATTTGAAAATCTAGAATCTGAGGGTGCAAAAAAATCTAAATATTGAGAAAATCGCCTTTAGAGCTGTCCAAATGAAGTTCTTAGCAATGCATATTACTAATCAAAAATTAAGTTTTGATACATTTACAGTAAGAAATTTACAAAATATCTTCATGGAACATGATCTTTACTTAATATCCTAATGATTTTTGGCATAAAAGAAAAATGGATGATTTTGACCCATACAATGTATTTTTGGCTATTGCTACAAATATACTGCAGCGACTTAAGACTGGTTTTGTGGTGCAGGGTCACATATTTGCATACAAACAATGTCAGCCATAAATGTTACTTTCGTATTTTTTATTTTTATTTTATTATTGATAATTAAATATCCAAAAAAGGAAGTTATGTGATACAGTTTTTTTTTGCCATTCTCAAAAATGTATCGCTCCTTTCTCCCCCCTTTTATTTCCTTTGAGGTCACATGCCTCAATTCCCCAGACAAAAGAGAATAAAAAAGAAAGAAAAAACAAATAATAATGTAGAGTGATTTTCCAACACTGCTGTCTGACAATGCAGGACAATAAATAAATAAATAAAAATACAACAATGGTTTGGACAATGTTCATTGCACCATTATTTTCTTACTCAAAGCAAAAGTCAGAACTGAAGTAGGCCAAAGGGAATTTGGCAAGACTGAAGAAAAGAAAACGAACAAACAGATTAACTGATTTAATTACACAATTAATTGCAATATTATGAAGTCAAAACTCATTAATTCCTAATCATAACCTTCAGTGTCTTCAATGTTGAGTTTATGTTTATATACTTAAAAACTTCAGCAGATCATTATTGGAGCAACTGGGGCATTTTAATCTATTTCTCCATCTAGAACTTCAAGTGCCTTAAATATGGTTAACAATATTATGGCATACACAGAGAGAAAGGACAAGACAAACCCATCTGTAAAATATTACAACTCTGGATAACGCACTACAGTTTTGTTCTATCTTGAATTATTTGATTTTTTTTCACAGTTTAAATCAAATCTCACCATGCCTGAGACAAATGGCTGCTTGCTCTGTAACTTTTGGTTTGAATGTTTTCCAAAAATAATAACCAAATGCAGAGATAAAGAAAAGTGAATCCATCATGATGTCAAGTTGAGAATTCCCTAGTAAGTGAAACCAGATCAGGAAAAGGGAAAACATCAAATTTATGCATTTCTCAAGCTGTAAAAAGTGTTTTTGATCAATTTTATTAGACTATATTACTTTCCAGTGAATTCTGTGTGAACATTACAGTCTATGGCTGATTTTTCAAGCCTAAGCTAAACACACCGAACTCAGTTAGGCTATATACTCCAGCTAAACAGACCACAAACAGCTACCGAGACAAGCCGTCTCATTGACAGGGCAGGACTGCTCCAGTTCACGTGTATGTGAAGGTCCATTCAGACACGCAAACACAGCCGGCCGTCCTCTTGCTCGCACTCACTGTCTCCAGCTGGCCCTATTCACTCACAAACACACTAACAAACACTCACATTCATACACAAACACACATCCCACACACAGTGGGTGAGAGAAGCTGCGCAACAGCTGCGACTGCTGCAATCTTATTAGTTTCTCTCTCAGTTTGGGTTGTTAACGTTCGCAGAGTAAAATAAGGGACACTCACTTTCTTCATAGGAAAATAAGGACAGCATTTCAAACAAACCAGGTGACAACTGGCCAAAATCCTAAACAATGGTTTTTAAAAATAAGGCTGCTTCATTAAATAAAGCACTAAAATGTATATACAGTGTATATAACACTGTTTGGCTATTAGATGCTAAAATCCAAGACGAACAAACTACATTCCATATGGATTTGTTTATAGAATACAGTCCTGTTAGCTTGGCACAGGCCTTAATGAATATATCTGAGAGTTTCAGACTCAGACAAGATAAATAATATGAAAGAATGCATCTGTAGGATTTCCTCTCATCTCATAATGCTGCAATGTGAAGTTTGGAGAAAAATTAGAGGGTTCGGAGAGTGCAGAAAACTCCCATTACATTACCAAAGACACAGAGCAGACGAGTGTTTCGACATCTGCATCTACGTCACACCCCTAAACCGCAAGCCGTAAATCATAAATAGCATCACAAATGCTTTTAAGACTGTTTAGAGGGGCATATGACGCATCATCTCATCCCAACAGTCTCCTCCCAAATCAATGCCAGTGTCCCACTACCTCAGAGATACATGATACACACTGAGAGCAGGAGCAGAGGGAGAGAGAGAGCATTGATTTTTGCAGTGCTGGACAGAGCTGTATCCAGCAGTCATCTACACAAGAGAGCAGCTTTCTCTTTGTAACGTTATACCAGTAAAGTTGAGAGATCAGAGTCACCTGTGAACTCAGCAAGATCCCGCAGCTGTGTCAGTCAAATGGAGCTGTAAGCTCTGTGGGATGATACTGCAAAACTGCCATCAGTTCACTAGTAGGATTCTTATCACTGTAATCATGTCTGTCTGGTGCAAACTAGTGCTGGGCGGTATACCGGTTCATACCGAATACCGGTGTTTATTTTTCTTATGATATGAATTTTTAAAATACCGCAATACCAGTGTTATTTAAATAACGTTCGGAACGCGACACTGTTTGAGAGGGGTCTCTTTTCACTGTTGCATTGTGGCGAGGACACAGCTGTGTGTGTTACTAAGTGTGAGAGTTCTGATGCTGTAGAACTAGTAGAACGTGATGATGACACAGAAGAACTCATCCACAATCTCCACCGCCCGCTGCCATCAGCTCCCGCGTCTCACACGCACGAGCGCGACTTTAGCACTATATTAAGCAACTTTCAGACCCTTTTAGCTGCTTTTTTCCATAGAATATACAAACTGACAAACCTAGCGACATTTTTGGATAAACCTTAGCTATGGTTCAGTTGGAAGATGTCGCCAGTGCTGCCCCGCGAGCGCGAGATCTGACTCTCCCGGCGCAGTGTCACCTCTCTCGGCGTCTGTTCTGTGCATTCACAGACTGGAATGTATACCTTTCTGGTCAGGTAATTACAATTTTTTGAAAGAAATTCAGCAAGGATGCACAAAACTGATCAATAGTGACATGAGTAGTGCTGTCAAACAATTAATACTTTACTCAAACGAGTAAAGAATAAACATTACAGACATAAAGAGATCTATGGAATGCATGTCTAATGACAAGCTAAGACCAGCAAACCAGCTTAGGCTGGTTTAGGATGCTTTTTTCAGCAGATAGTTACCTTACCAAAGCTATTACCTGAACAGCAGATGAAATATTGTTAATAAAAAAGAACACTTAAAGATGTAACACAATGAAAACTGAGGAAATTAACCTTTCTGAATGAAGGTGAATGTACTGGCCAGTGTACCCCAGGAGAACACAGACGGTTTAAACTGTCAAACGTGCACTGACTCCTAACGAACAATAAAGAAAGATAGTCTTTTGAAAGAGAGGAAGGCAACCCAAAGTTGAAAGTCTCTGTATTTGTATGTGTGCTTATGCACTTGTTGTGTCTCCTTGAGGAAATTCTAAAAATGGCCTCTTGGAGTTTCAATAGTCTTCCTTCCTGTGCATCTGGTTTTGGACAGCCTGATAACAGCTGCTGCACAAAGCGTAAGGAAAACCTCTCAAACGCAAACAATCACAAATGACACAATCCACAGTAAATGGTTAATCAGCAACTTTCAATAGACCATGAGTTTACTTGAAAAAACATTTCGTTCAATGAATGTTCCGCATTTAAAATAAGTCAAACTCTACTATCTGACACATTCTGCCAATTTTGATTCATCTGAATGACTATAAAGTGACATTATACATGTTAACACAAGAAATTTATTTTTATTTATTTTTTTGTCCATACAATGGAAGTCAATGGTAATTCTTCAAAATATCTTCTTTGTTCCACAGAAGAAATAAAGTCATTAAATAGAATCAATAAAGTTTAGTTTCTGCATAGCATAGACTATAAAAAGATCTTAAATTAGGTCTATTTCCACCTCTATTCATCTAAAATCCATATAAATAGTCTAGATTCCTGCAGTCATGCTCTGAAGGTCAAACTAAACTCGTCGTACACTTGAGGTACATGCTTCCCTCTTCTGCCGGTATATTATCTACAGAGGACATATAGATATATACATACATCCCCCCATTGCCCCTGAGACTGAAGGCCAGACACAGCTTGACTGGATTATTGGCATTTCTCTTCACGCTGGTGGGGTCGGTTTCCTCACATAGTGCAGTCAAGCCCACTGGGAATTCACTGCAACGAATCAAGGCTTCTTGGCGGCATGTAAATGCTTCTTTTCACGCCCACCATTTTTCTGAACACTACAAAAATAAGACCACAATTTTCACATAAATGCCATCTGGTCTGAGGCAGCACAAATGTGCCAATAACAGTCTGTGATCTGGCAAAGCACATCAACATCTTTTTCTATCCGACCTGAAGATACATTCGTCTCCAGACTATGAGTAACATCTGTGTGCCTGGCCACATCTCTCCAGATACTACCGAAAGGGGTATATGAATAATTCAAACAAATGTGAAATTATTCAACCCTCTCCAAAGCAAAGTGAACCACCAGCACAGTGCATGACAGACCTAGTAACTCTGTAAGCACTAGTCAAGATTTGGATCAGAACTGAATTAGGTCATAAAAACCAAATTTGCTCATGCAGGTTGCACAGCACAAACAAACATCTGCCCTTTACTGGTCTGAAACAAAGATATCAGAAAGTGCAAATTCTCCTGTTGAGGGGATATATAGTACATTTATATATTTCATATTACTGTATCCTAGTCCTATATAGTTATAGGTTTAGCAACAAGAGTCTGTGTTACATCAAATGCATTAGCCATTACGTTATGATGTCTACTAAGCTTGTATTTGAAGTTTGGTTTGATTTCAAAGTTAACAGTTACAATGTTTGGACTTAGAATTTGAATTAAATAAATGTAAATTATTTGCTCTAATATATTCTTATATAAATTACGTGCTGTTATATACACTGTTTAAAAGTCTGGTCTAAGTACGATTTTTTTATATTAAGAAATTAATACTTTTATCTAGATAGAACTCATTGAAAAAAAAAAAATATATATATATATATATATATATATATATATATACATAAAATGCTGTTCTTTTAAACTTTCTATTCATCAAAGAATCCTGAAAAAATATCAGTTTCCACAAGTGTTTTCAAAATTGATAATGATTTCCATCACAGGAATAAATAATTTTTTTAAAATATATTAAAATAGAAAAACACTTTTTAAAACTGTAAAAATATTTCATAATATTACTGTTTTACTGAATTTTTGATTAAATAAATGCAGCCTTGGTGAGCATAAGAGACTTTGTTTAAAAAACATTTTAAACATATTAAGGACCCGATATACTTCAAACAAAATCGAATAACGAACTGATATGACGTTATTTAGAACAAAATCAGGCCGAAACGAAGTTCGTTTTGAGTTCACCAAAGCAAACTTTCTGGGGGAGTTCGTTTTGGCTCCTAACCACCTTTGAGCTACCATTGGTCCGTGGTGATTACGCAATCGTTGGGTGTGTTCTGGAACTCCACCTTCTTTGACATGCAACTTTTTTTTTTCCCAGTTCGTTTCTCATTCAACGGAGGTCAGGCAGGAGAACAACATCGAATAGCTGAACTGCCACAAATATATACACACTTGTACGATCGCTCACAGAGAGACTTTAAAGATTCAGAGAAAGCATTTAATTGCAACAGTTGACGACCCAGAGTTATGCAAAAAGCAACGTAGAGAAACATCAGATGCAAGTTTTCCAAAGCCATGAAATGAATGAAAGGAAAGAGTAAAGATATAAGGTAGCACCAAATACATGTGTTTCAAATAAATGTTACACCATACTGCTGCTGCTGTTCTTTCAATAAGCGAATTTAAAAGTATACAATAAATGAAATGCCAAAAGAACATAATAAACCTTTGTTTTTATCAAATCATGACACCACATAAAATATAAAAAGGTGTAATAATTTATCCAGTTTAAAGGGGTCATCGGATGCTCATTTGATATAAGTTGACATGATTCTTTAGGGTCTTAATGAAAAGTCCGTAACATAGTTTGATTAAAATTTCTCAATGGTAGTGTAAAAAACACCTTTTTTAACCTGTCAAAATCAGCTCTGCTTTCAGCAAGCCATTCTAGTCCATGTTGCTTTAAATGCTAATGAGCTCTGCTGACTCCGCCCCTCTCTTCCGTGGGGTGACGAGCAGTACTATTTACTTTAGCTGCGAAACTGGCTAACTAGCACATTATTAGGAAAGGCGATTTGCAAAGATTAATAAAAAACCCTTATACTCACTTCTTCGGTATATGAAGCTCTGATCTGAATGATTCGCGTGAACATAGATGCATTTAAGCAGATCGGGGATCAGCGCATTTCCTTCAAAATGAAAGTAACGTTAATCTACTGCGTCTTCAGCAGTGATGGGAATAACAGCGTTATAAATAAACGGCGTTACTAACGGCGTTATTTTTTTCAGTAACGAGTAATCAAACGAATTCTTTGTTGTATTTTCCTGTCAACATAACGGAGTTCCTTTAGAATTCTTCAGCTTTTAAGAACTGCCGGTTTCTCTGGTAGTGGGTGGAACTAATGTGCAAACGACAATCTCATTGGCTGGCGCTCACCTATTATCGTCCCTGTTTTAATTTCCGCAAATCAGTTCGAGCGAATGCAGACAACGTGATTAATATTCATGAACCCAGCAGCTCATTAATCCTTAGTGCGTTTTATATTGATGACAAATATGCATTCATACTTAGTTATTCTAATTACTAAAGTTCTATCATCATATAATATTAAATTATCATAATATTCTATTATAATGCTTGACTGACTGATACTAAGTGTCAGTAGATAAATAGTGTAGATTAATGTAAAATGTTTTATAATAATAATTTATTCTTTTTAGTGTCCATTTCATTAATTTAACATTTAATATTGGGGGCATCCAAAGTTATTTGACATTTGAACTTTTTTTTTTTTTTAAAGTAACGCAATAGTTACTTTCCCTGGTAATTAGTTACTTTTATAATGATGTAACTCAGTTACTAACTCAGTTACTATTTGTGAGAAGTAACTAGTAACTATAACTAATTACTTTTTTAAAGTAACGTGCCCAACACTGGTCTTCAGCGGCTCAGATGTCTGGAGTTAATGACGACTGCTATATTCATTATTACATCCAACAACAAAAAAGGACTGATTATGGAAATGGTGCTTTTTTGTTTTGCAAACATAATACTTGAATCTGAACTGCTGCTAATCATTATTCTTTTGTCTATAATATTCTGACCATTTGGTACCCATCTCACACCTAGATTCACCATCTTTGCATCGTTGTTGTGTTTACATTTACATTTAGTAGACGCTTTTATCCAAAGCGACTTACAAATGAGACTTACTCCATCATACTCATCCATCATCACACTCCATCCCAAAATGAACACAAAAGAAATGAGAAAATGAAGCTTGTTTTAGAACAATCACAAAATTTCACGAGCACTGAAGACATTATCCCCACAATTACATTACTGTAATGCAAAACAAGTATGATTTATTATTTTAAACGCAAAGTATTTATACATAATAGTAGTATTTGTTGTACTACCTTTATTTCTGATGTAAACATATGAATATATTAATATTTAGTGTTGTTTTATTGGATTTGAATGTTTATTAATGCACGTTCAGCGTGACGCGACACCTCTGTTTACAAGCGGGACAAACACAAAGTACGCTTTCCCTTCGGCATACAAACAATACTAGATCATGTGATTTCTGTTTATTATAGTTGAGTGATCTGCAGGACTAGTTGATTTAGCAGGACATCAGTTGTTTAGCCCACACAAAACACTCCTGAACTGCAATCACAGCGGGAAACAAACACAAGCGTGAGGCTTTCTGTGAGTTTCTCCGTTTCTGCACGACATGTCTGACTGTTTACAGTGATGCACGAATCTCGAAAACAGTTTATTAGGTATTCAACTCACTGTTTAGGGCATACGCGCAATACCGTCACTCAGCCTTTTCAAACTTCTTTTTGCCTCCAAACAAAGAACGAAAACGAACTTCGTTTGAAGTGTATAGGGGGCTTTACTGACCCCATACTTTTGAATAGCAGAGTAGAGTAGCACTTAAGTTCAGTTTAAGGAGGCAAATAAAGCTTTTAATAAACAGCCTAATTGTGAAACTGCCTAGATACACGTGATTTACTGAGCTGAATATCACAGATGAGAACATATGTGCTGGGTGGAGTCGGCTTGGCCTGACTGACTGTCTCTTGGCAGACACATATTGTAAATAAAAGCTTGACTGAGTGTATAAGCGGTGCTAAAAAGTGATTTATTTTCAGTTGTGAGGCTTCATATGGGTTGTTGATGTAACACTCCAAAGGCGTAACATTCTCATTATCACGTGGATGGTCTGTTGACATTAAAGCTACCCCTGCTCCTCCTTCTATAACTTCCCTCTCCTTCCCTTTGGGAACCGAGGCAACCGCAGCTAATACCTATACCATGACGTAATGCCAGAATGGAATTTTTGGGCTTTTGTGAGTGTCGTAGCAGGCTTCCAAAAGCCTACATCATTCACAGCACGTTTTTCAATTAAACAGAAAAAAGACAGCTTTCCGTCCCATCTGCAAGTTTTCCTGCCTCAAAACTCTGCAGTCATTAAGATATGCATTTTATCATCAAATGATTTATATTCAAAGCCAGAGATTTAATCTCACATAAAAAGGATTTTCAAGTTGCGATTAAGGCCTAAAAAACATCTAAACCAAGTATAAAGGTCCAAGTCTAAACCTTGAAGCACACAAATTTTGGAGATCAAAACCTTGCACTGTTTGTATTACAGAGGAACTCTAAGGAAAGAAAACAGCAAACGAGAGAGAATGAGAGTGAGTCTGACCTACACAGATGCTGACCACAGACAGTACTCATCAAATTAAGCCTTTCTAAGCGAACGTGTGTGAAGCTAAAAGCCATTGAGCTGACCTCAAACAGAGACGCTAATGGCTCCGCTTTAAATTACATCACCCTGTCGTCCTACCTCTCCAAACACACACCCAGGGACCCAGACACCCCTTACTAGCTAAGCATCTCCTATACTGCAAGGCCAAGCCTTGCAATTTACTCACAGAACACATTATGGAATGCAGTAAACACTGCACTGGTTAATAAAACGCACATGCATTTTTAGACCTAGCAAAAAATATGTTCTCATTTTTGTGCATGTGAAGCGAGTGAATGCTTTCTTTGCTCATTAATTCCTAAAGACAAATACCACCACTACATATTCTCTCCTCAGCCATGTGTCTCAACTATTTAAACAGATGTGGATCCACATCACATCTTGCGGCCACACCCTGGCAGTGGACATTATCTCAGCTCTCTTGGTCACATCATACTGCTGAGTCCAGAGTTACGGGTCTCTGGGTGTGCATGTGTTAGTTTGTGTATGTTTGTTAAACATTTGTGTATTTGGCGATAGCTGGTCACGGTTTGTGTGTATTCGCATGCATGAATGCTGCAGACAGACATGAATACCCCGTATCCCATCCATGCTGACTAAGCAGTCTTGCCCCAGCCACGTGCATCAGACTGTTAACTGCACCAGTCAGTTCACTGCAACCATCTTAACCATTGCTGTCAGCCTCCAAGTGCATGCTTGCCAAGAAAGAAGAGATGCTATTGTGTGGCACTTGGTCACAAACACTAGTGGATTCATTACAAAGGTTCAATTACAGATACAGATTCAAATACACTGTAAAACATTATTTTTATCTTGAAACACTATTATAGTTTTTATTTTTATATTTTGTTGTGTTTTTGTTTGTGTTATTACAAAATATTAATTTTTAATTTAGTTTCAGTTTTAGTCAAATATAATAACCCTGATTATTGGCACACATTTCAGTTTTTCTTTTTCAAAATTTCACGTTTAATTAAACATGTTACTGTTTCTTTGTCATTTTTTTGGTGAAATTTACTACTTATGTCTGAGTGACAAATGTTTCTACACAAAATTTTTTTGTGAACTTATCCTAAACCAACTATATAAACTGCCAAATGCAATCATATGCATCAGTGTGATAATCTTTATCAATAACATTTTGTTTTTAACAAACTATCTAGCAATTTTATTATTTCTAAAATTACATTACATATTGTATACATTTTACTGCTCAGAGGCCAGATGCAAAGCATCAAAAAGAAAAAGAAGCTATACAGTGAACAATGCATCAAACAGAGCTTTATGTGAACATTAACTTTAGAAAAGTTTATATTCATAAAACTGCATAAATCAAACTAACCTCAGAATCTCAGTAAAGTGAAAAAGCATAAAATATCAAAATACCTAAAGTCTGAAAGCGATATTTGTTTACATAAGGCCTCCACATGCAACACGCACGACTACCCATCTAATAAACCATTTCTGGGGCTAGTCTTCTCTTCTGTACCCGCCTCCACGCACTACCTATGAGGCCTTTTCCCCTTTACTCAAACAATGACTGCTTTATACTCGAGGCCCGAAGTGCCACCGTGGGAATGTGCTGAGGGGGAGGACATGTTTTTATTCTGCTATTGGCACCCTGACCAGAGGCGGGCGACGCAAAGGTTAAAACTGCTACACACAGATACTCAAGGCAGTAGGTGTGGACAAATTGTCAATTTAAGGACATTATAGAGTTAATTTGCACATTTCAACAGCCAAATGGTCCAAAAAAAACAAACATTTGGCAGCAAGTTCAATGCTCCTATGCAAATTTCCTGGCGTGGTGCAATTAGCATGTCTGTGTCAGATCTGCAACATCCTGATCTATTTAAACGTTCACACTTCACAGTCCCACTCATTTCAGCGAATCGATTCTTTTGGATAGTTCTTTTAGAAGAACGATTCAAAAATGTGCTACGACGTAACTGCGTCATCACGTGGTCTCTGGTATCTCGGCGTGGAATAGGCTATTATATGCTCTAAATTGAAAATATTTCATGAGTCTGTATGAAGGTACATTGCTGTTTATTTGAAAAAAGTCATTTAGACACCAAAAAATTATTTGGATCTCTTTTCTGAACAGATTTTTAGCACGTTTTAATAAGATGCTAGAACTTTCGTATGTGTATCAATAAAACCGTCACACAAACAAGTCAACATACGTCTAGTAATACGCCTCTTATTTATAAATTTGCGGCTATTCGGCTACTGAAGTAACTTTTTGATCCATCAGTTCAATCGGTTCTCGGTTCGTAGCGAATCGGTTCTAAGTTCAACGAGTCAGCGAGTTGACTCGGGATGCGCTCGGACCTAAACAGTGCGATTTGTAAACGAATCGTTTGTGAACCGGTTCAACCAATTTTTAAAGATCCGATTCAAAAGAATGATTCGTTCACGATTGGTTCGAAAAGACGGCAATGTCGTAAAGATGTAACGCATCTCTCTCCGAATATCACCTTGATGCTATGTAATGATGTCTACTGCACAAACAACCTCTAAGAAAACATGCTTATGATGACTATAACACAGATGTTCTTGCGGTGTCAGAGATGCGCCCCTCCTGAATCACATTACATCACATCAGCAGTCAAACTGGCGTCCTTCCTAAAGGACAGACAGCAGCATGTGCTCATTTACCTTCCAATGCGCAGAACTGTCAGAAACACGCCAAACGTTAAAACAAGCAAAACACACATCCGCGCTACTGTAGGAAATGCTGTTTTGATCCCGAAGCCACGCTGTAAACAGTCGTATTAAGCTACTACATTTCTCTGCAATGCGATTATTCCGAATCAAAACGAGCTCCGAACCGTTTTAACATGCGTTATGAAAGTATCTTTAAGCTCTGTGGTGTGTTTGGGTCGGTGGTTGAGGAGCCCTACCTCGTTCCGGCTTCACCTGGGATGATGATGATGGAGCGTGCAGACTTTTGCTGCATTGACTCAAAGCTCCCAGGAGCGAGACCACGTGACCCAACTCTGCACCGCTATCATCTCAGTCATCCAAGTCTACACTGCGCTTTTAAAGTCAGATGCAGTTTTTTCCCATTATGCCATAAAGAGTCTCTTACAAGATAAGACTAATAATATTCTTGAGATGGAATATAATATTCACATCCAGTATGTAGATTGCCTGCAGCATAGGCTACTACAGTAAATGTGATTTCCAGGAATACACTGTAGAAAATGTTACATTTAACCTACTGTAAAACTGGCCAGAAAATTATCATAAATACTATGACGCCAATGTGTCATTAAATTATATAACGTCCTATTTTAACGATAATTCACCATTAAAAAAAGTATTGTAAACACACACATACACACACACACACACACACACACAAACACTATATTCATTTTATTGTAAAATTACATAGTCTTTTAAAATATTATTTTAACGTAGGCCTATAAATATGGCCTAATAATACGTTTTATTGTAGTATTTTTAGATTATTTCCCCATAAAAAAATATTAATTAAAATTGACAGTGTATCTATGCCACAAAATAAAGCTATAACCCTTCGCAAAGAGACACAAACGTATGATTAAAGGCTGTGTGTGAATCTGTCTCAGAGGGGTTTGAGAATAACTTCACTTACAGTAAAGACATCATGTGGGCTCGGGTTCTGACTCTGTGGGCGTTGATAACGAGTTGTACCGTAATAAACGGCTCAAACAGTCTTAAATTGGATTTAACTTACCTGTTATAATGTCGTCAATCGCCAACTCTTTCTCAGTCATCATTAAAATCTTCAAGTTTCCTTATTCCTCTTAAGTTCCAGCCCTAATGTCTAACTTTTTGCGCGTCTCATTAGATTCTTTACAGAAAAGCTGCCTACTTCTTAAGTGTACTTCCCCCGGTCCTGTTTCTTCACTACGCTCTTACACCCACCAGACTTCCAGCCCTAAACTCTTAAAGACTAACTCTTTGGAGCGCATTTAAAAGAAAGTATGTCGAGTTTGACCTACAGTTGAGTTTTTCTCAGGCTGTCTGACACCCAGAGAAAGGGAGTGTACCGATCCAGACTTTACGTCTGTTAGCTCGCCATCCCGCCCCGCCCTTCTGCTCCACTCCATGTGCAAGACTAATGAACACAGTAACAGAGTAAACACGGGCCTCTGAGAACTAATGCGACACCTAATTTACTCTGTATAGCCATTCTTATCTCTATATATACTTAAAGGATAAAATACAATAGTGCCATATTTGTTTACATACTCTCAAGAAAAAAATAGGTACAAATCTGTCACTGGGGCAATGACCTTTCAAAATGTCCAAATATGTTTAGCTACTTAAGGTACAAATATGTACCTTTAAGGTACTAACGTGTACCATTTAGATGTAAATAAGGTACAAAATACCTTTTGCCTTTTGCACCTTGAGTACTGCCTCAGTGATAGCTGTTTTTGACAACTTTTAGACAACTATCTATCTATCTATCTATCTATCTATCTATCTATCTATCTATCTATCTATCTATCTATCTATCTATCTATCTATCTATCATCTATCTATCTATCTATCTATCTATCTGTCTGTCTTAATTAGGCTTGTAGGTGA
Source organism: Onychostoma macrolepis (assembly GCF_012432095.1). Classification (NCBI taxonomy): domain Eukaryota; kingdom Metazoa; phylum Chordata; class Actinopteri; order Cypriniformes; family Cyprinidae; genus Onychostoma; species Onychostoma macrolepis. The sequence goes on from NC_081171.1 coordinate 11,218,894, forward strand.
AAAATTGTTCTGTGAAAGCTTATCAAATATAAAATCATCATATCCCATGACAAACATGGTCAAATAATATACTGTATCCCACTGTACACAGTATTGCATGGAAAATAATATTGTGCATTGTCTTATACAGTAGCCTATTGTAATTTCATCAATTAAAAGGGTGACATTTAGATGCACTGAAATGGTGCTTGTGTAGATCTGAGGAGGAATTGTTTTCTTTTTAATTAACATATGGGTGTGATCTCAGCCAGGGTGGAGTCTACATGCTAAAGGCACTGCAATATTCATGATATCATACAGAATACAGCAGAACATATGCTGTAGACACTTTCACAGAAGAATCTTTTTGTGAAACATGGACAAACGTTTCACATTCCGCTAATGTCCTGTTACTGACAGACAGAAAAAGTAAATTCAGACATAAAGATACATTTTAATCTACATATTAGACATATGCATTTACACATACAATCAGTGATGGCTGTTTTTCTGAAAGAATTAGTAAACTAAACTTCAGTAGTTAGAGGAGGAAGCCAATGGCTAGTTTCGGTCATGTCCCCTGGCATTGCTAGGTTATAAAAAGGCTCAATGCCCCATCTAGTGGTCAATCTGAATTTGACCCACAGGACCCCAAACCTGCCAATCAAACCCCAAATAGGCATAGCAACATAATCCTAATCCTAATCTAAAATATTTAAAAATGTACAAAGTGTCCCATATATTTTTTTTCACATTCATATGTGCATCAAATCTTGTTTAAAAATGTAGAAGGAAAATGGAGAGAAACTAAAATCGCAGTTTGTTTTGTCATGGCTATATGAAAAAGTAGACATATTTTTATTCAATGATTTTCTATTTCCTGGCTTGCACAAAAACACAGGGCACATTTCTTCCTGTTATGTTGCATCAATACTAGATTATAAAATCTAAAATCAAATTGCTGCCCCATTACTGCCAAATATTAGCTGCAACTCAAAAAGTAACTGAATGAGTCACGTCAAACTGGTTTGCAAGCCTTTATTTTTTAACAAATATCAGCTGCATAAATGCAACGGTGTCTTTTCACTTTTGTAGGAACATTGGTTTATGAAATTATATCTTAAAAATTGTCCCTTTGATCATAACAAACCATGATTAAAACAGTTTGGAAACAGTCCTATATCATCCATAATATGCTGCAAAATAAACTGGTTCTTGTTTGTATTATCCATATGATAATTTCTGAGAAGTTTAAATATATTTAGACCTTTGTCCATGCAGGATGTGGATATGTCAAGGCACTGGTAGAGTGAAAGTCGGTCAATTTGCAATACTCTTGTATTTTGGTTACATTATGAAAGGAGGTCATTCACTCTTGTTAATGACTTTCATATGTAACCAAAATACAAACAATGCATATCATTAGAATGGCACACAGGGAGGGATCTGCATCATATTATTGTGGAACAATCAGATCCCACAGTGGTGGCCAGAATTGTTAGAACACCTGACTGATACTGAAAATATTGACCTTTTTTGCCTTCAAAACATGATTTAATTTCATAATGTTTATGAAACATGCAGATGGTTGCTCTGTGCACAACAAATATCAGATAAAGTGTTTTTATCCACTTTTAACTTTAATATTTGGTATGTCCACCTTTTGCAGCAATTACAGAAGCACATCTCTCTGGCATAGTGTCAATATATTTCCTGAGAACTTCAACACTAATGTTATCTCATGCCTTCTGCAACTCAAGCTAAAGGCTTTCCTTTGAATGTACAAGATCTGTCAAGTTTATTTTCCAACTTGCCCCAAATTTGCTCGATGGGGTTGAGGTCTGGACTTTGAGGGGGCCAGTCCATCATTTTCAGTGTTTCAGCAGATTCCTTCTGTTGCAGGTGTTTTGTAAAGGCCAATTCAACAAAAACAACTGAAACCTCTTAAATATGCCAAGTGTTCTTACAATTTTGTCCACCACTGACAATGCTGCTGGGTGACTTCTAATAGTTCCGGTTTCTAAATAATCTATTCAAAATTACACAGTAAGGGAAGATTATAAAGTAACTTTGTAAAATTTATTTGGCTTGGATTAGTTTTATTGTACATCACTCTTGACACATGTTGTTTTGCAAACATAAAAAATTATAACTTCCTTCATAATAGGGTGTAAAACACACAAACAAGATTTGACAGCTGTTCAAAGTTATATGCGCAATGAACGAAGACTAGACACCATTCTTCACAAAATATCGAAAATATGGTATTGTTAAATGAATATAAAATAATGCCGAATAGGCAATAAACATATGTGACCGGTGAAAATAAAGGGTTTCTTAAAAAATATCTCCAAAGCCTTGACGATGGGACAACATGCCCTCAAGTCCACAAGGGGGAAGTGTTCATACAGAATGTCAAAACCGTATAGCCTATAAAACTTTGGACATTTTGGGTTCACCACTTTTTACACAATTTCAAATGTACAAGAAATAAAATTAAGCTAAATTAAGGAACAGTTAAGAGTGTGAAAATTAAGGATATTTAAGTCTATTGATGAACAGCAATGGAGTGAGGCTAAATAACATTGTTTCGTCTATGCAGGTAAGGGTATTAATAATATTTTAAGGTAACGAACTACGCTTTAAGAACAGTTGTAATCTTCATGGACTGACATCTTTCAACAGTGTTCTCTCAATCGATTGGCTGGCTGTCGTGCGCAAAGAGATATTTGAATACACTTAGGCTACTGCAAACACAATTGTTATTTCACTATTCATGTTCGCTTCGACCAATGCCATCGGCATCATACCACATAAACCCTTGACCACACACACAATAAGTCGGAGCTCTTTTGCTCCTAAGATTTACGCAGTGTTACGCAAAATGCGTGGCTAATTGACTAGCGCCATGCTCATCTGCAGATTGATGTCCGGTTGTTTATATTTACTTGTGTGTGGACGGTGTGAAAGAGAAATTTTTACTTTACATTATCAGCCATTAACAGTTTAATGTAATTTGCTTAATACCTGCTTGATGTGAGAGACCCTGCAGAGTTCTTAATTTACTACATTTTATACTACATTGATTTGAAGAAAGCAACAAAAGACAGACACAAATTGTTGAATTCGTAGGCCAATTCATACTTTCTTTGTTGTTGTGAAGACGGTTTATAGGCCTAGGCTATATAAAAATAAACTGTTAAGAATACGAAAATTACTAATTTTTTATAGGCTATTTATGATAGACCACTAAAGTAGGCCTATCTGTTTTATCTTCTTTACTATAGGCTAGGCTAAACTATATAGGCTAAGTACACTTCCCAGTTAACACTAAATTAATAAAAACACAACGCAGTAAGGCTAGGCTTATAGCCTGGAGATGCTTTGAAGGATTCTGTAAGTGACTATTCTTGCGTGTACATCTTTCAGTGCTTCTTTTTGTCCCCAACCTTCATTGTGCACACGGCAGGGTTAAATAACACTTGTCTCTTATTTTCCCAGGACGAAAATGCATACTCATACGGGTACATGCAAAGGTCAAGGGTTTGATCTTACTTATGTATTTGGCAGATGGCAGCAGGCAAAGAAAGAATCGAATAATTCAACAAATATCTCTCTCTCTCTCTCTCTCTCTCTCTCTCTGTCTCAGTTCAATTCAATTCAATTCAAAATTGCTTTATTGGCATGACTGTAAAAATACAATATTGCCAAAGCTTGAAATATATGTGGAGAAATATAATAACAATGAAAATATCAAAATAATAGAATAAAAACATTATAACAATATAAACTTAAATAAACAGTGTAACAAATAAAAACTTGTTTGAACATTTCATACCACAGTGTTTAACATACAGTATAAACACACACAGGCTGAGGGTCACTGTGGTAGACAGTAGGGAAACACACTGAGGTCAGACATAATACACACATTATGTACATTCACCTGCTGTCTCTCAGGCTGTGGCACATCCACACGTATCTCGCAGCCAGTGCTGCTGTCTGTCCCTCTCCGAGTATTATCTTTATTTGTTCCTCTTCAGTCATGGCTGTAAAGTTCTTTATAATGTTTGTGAATTTGTTGATGTATATGTCTCTGATTGATTTAAATTGGTAACAGTGAAAGAGAAAGTGCACCTCTGTCTCGGTCTCTCCGGTCTCACAGTGAACACACACTCTTTGCTCTCTGGGTAACCAGCTCTTTCTGTGTCTGCCGGTCTCAATGGCTAGTCTGTGCTCACTGAGCCTGTACTTGGTCAGGATCTGTCTCTGCTTTGTGTCTTTGACACTCTGGAGATATTTTTCTAATTCATATTTAGATTTTATAGTTCAATAGAGTTATAATTTACTTTGTGTTTTGGTTTCTTGATCCCAATGTTCCAGATATATATTTTTAGATTGTTTGATAATTTGATTTATTTTGATGTTTGGGTGAGAAGCAGTGCTGGTCTGATACCGGTTAGTGTTAGTAGAGTTAGTCAGGTTAGTAAGTCTCAGAACCAGCTGACTTAGGGGACTTTTTTCGGGGGTTCAGTTCTTGGGTTTTTAGTGCTTTAAAATGTAGCGATTCTGTAGGACTTGATTTTAGATGCATCCAGAATTTGAGGGATCTTATTTGTATATTTATAATCAATCGGAATCGGCCTAATTCTGCCATACATGCATTATTGGGTGTTCTCCTTTGTAATTTTAGAATCATTTTGCAGAATTCTGTGTGTAGGGCTTCTGTTGGAAGTCTGTACCATCTAGTGTAGCTCTGATCACTGAGTGGACCCCAAACCTCACTTCCATACAGCACTATGGGCTGAATTACACTATCAAAGATTTTACACCAAATTGAAATTGGTAATTCAATATTTTGGAATTTTCTCTTAATGGCATATAGAGCTCTTCGAGCTTTATCTTTGAGAGCATTCACTGCCGTTCTGAAACTCCCCAACGCAGTGATGTTCAGGCCGAGGTAAGAGTACTGTATCGTGTGTTCTAGGGTGGTGCTGCCTAGACTGAACCGGTATCTGTGTTCCTGACATCTGGGCTTTTTCTGAAAGACCATAATGTTGGTCTTTTTGAGGTCTACTGCCAGGGCCCTGGCAATAGTTCTCCAGCAGGTCTAGGTGCTGCTGTAGTCCCTGTGGGGTGGATGACAGCAGCACCAGATCATCTGCGTACAGCAAAAGCTTGATGTTTTTGTCTTGTAGAGTGAGTCCAGAGGCTGTAGACTGTTCCAACTGCACCGCTAATTCATTAATGTAAATGTTGAACAGCGTTGGACTCAGACTACATCCCTGCCGCACTCCTCTCTTCTGGGTGAAGAATTCTGATTGTTTATTGCCAATTCGTATTGCACGAATATTCTCTCTCTCTCTCTCTCTCTCTCTCGGTCCAGGTATCAGAGCAATGCGCGCGACCTGTCCGTGAACCCTCTTTAGTGGACTTAGGAGAGTGATTTAAACGAGATCGTTTCATTAAGGCAAGAACTCATGATTAACCTGAAGAGTAAGTTATTTCAAATAAATTCTGTAATCACTTTTTATACATACCAACAAAATAAATTATTTTTCGTCTGTTTGAAACCGTATTCATTTAGGCTATCGCCGAATGTAGCCTATGTTTGATCACTGCACATGAATTGCATTCTAATAGCCTACACTTAACAAACCTAAAATACTTTACATTTTCAAAAGTTGTTAGTAGGTAAATATGGGAGTTTTAAACAATTCCTATAGGAAGAGGTGATGTTTCTGAACAGATAATGTGTTAATTATTTATTATTAAGATTAGCATATTAATTCCCTACTCGTAAAATATCTATAAATTAACTATTGCGTGCATACAAACAAAATAAAAAAATCACAATTTTCTTAAAATAAAATTAAGTTTTAGTTCGAGCTGTAATAAATAGCCAAATCTTTTTTTTTTTTTTTTTTTTTGTCAGGAACTTTTTTCATTTGAATAGGATATGGATAACACTGAGTTACAGACAAATAAAGTTTTTGAGCGTTAGAATCGCACGCTAAGCGCGTAAAATCATAAACAGTTATCAGAGTAAAACATGGGTTTGCGTAGGTCTGCATTACCAAATCAAACAAACACAATTCTGAAGTTATAAAACACCACAAATCTTTAGTGAACGGCAAGGAATTGCGCATTGAGTCCTCGTGGTCGTATTAGTTCAGGATGAAACACAAACTGAAAAAAAAAAAAAAAAAAATTCTATTGGTGTTCATTCAGATGACACCTGGCAAAGTTTGAAAACATGACTGGGCAAGTGCGCGGCTCTGAAAGCATTAATCAGGGCATCAGGCGATGCATCTGGCGGTTTAAGGATGGGACAAGACGCGCTAATTAGGTAGAAATGGCCCTTATTCCCCGTGACCCAGCGGGACCCTTGGCAAGCTGTTTAACATTAGTTAAGCAATTAAAACGTTTGAATGCAAATGTAGCTTTTGGTGAAAGCTCTGGTCGCGGCATAAAGTGCATTATTTTCTGTGTTTGTTATGATCCACATGATGCATGCCTTATATGAGGTCACAATGTATTATGACGGCACGACAAAAACGCAATTACTGGCCTTAGCCTAAGGGATAACAAAGCAACAAGTGGCTAAGCGCGAGATGGTTGGTCTGTATCTGACATGAATAAATATTCATAAAACATTCAATTTACTTGCTAGAACATAATACAAATGTGACAACATTACTTGAGGCTCCAAGAAGTTCTGCGAGGAGGAACAAAACAGACAACAAATCTATCTGGGAGTGTCTGACCTACTGGCAGTCACATGTCTTGACAATGTGGATGTTTCAAGCCTTAACACTGGTGAAAAGCCTGGACTCCTTCACAAGGCCCAGCGGTCGCCCCAAGACAGGCACAGGTCTGTTTAAACACGGTGTTTTAGACACAGCTTAGCACGGTATTACGGTTCTCGTTATTTGGTTACTAATGCCTTTAATGCTTTTTATGATTCTCTTATGCAGTATGTAGAGCTGGAGATATGGGTTTGGTTTGTTTCTGTCACATAGGTTACGTTCGGGTTGTCCAAAAAGAAGTGTCTATGGATGTATCCTCTCCGAAATGTAAGTCAATAAACATTCTTAATCAAATAAAAGTAATTGAGTGAATATTGATTTACATATTTATAGTCTTTTGCATTATAGTCACATTGTTAATTAGGAATTTTATATAGATCATAATGCTTCATAGTAAGCTGTAAATCTATTAAATCACTGCAACGTAAATTAAATAAATGTTTTAATTTTCTGTAGTTTTTGGCAGTTAACCTGAATTTTGTGACTCGTAGTCAATGCAACATATGTGTGTTCTCTTAGGCAGGATAATATATGAAAAGAATATAAACGTTTTGAGAACAGAACGCCTGTGTAGATTGAACTTGAGAGTGCGCAGACGCGGCCGGCTGGTGGCGACAATAACATACGGGCATGATCACTTGAACTCAGAGGTGACTGCACAGTCCAGTGGCTACATATATGCTCAGATATCTGCTTAAATTGATTTTAAATCAAGAAATGTATTTGAAAACACCATGTTCCGAGGACCACATCATTTTTGTGAATCATAATGCCGAGTGAAGTTGACCTATTTCACGAAATACAGAGCTAAGCGTTTCCCCACTTGTTCATCATCAGAAGTTACGCATTGCATTAGAGAACGGAACTTAACCACGCTACTGGACTGAATCCTAAAATTGATTTGACCCTTGCAATGCTCTGTGATTTATAGCGATACGCTGAAAAATTTAAATGCAATATCGATACCCGTTCTTCTAAAATCACACTGCTTTTGCTCCATGCGGAAACGTGATGGAGGCTCGGTTCATGTTTAAGCAAGCATGTTTTGTTGTGTCAGATACTGTTTGTGTCTGCCCCATCTGCACCATCCAGCCAAGCGCAGCAAAAAGCCAATGAAACGCGCTCTAGTCCGTGACGTCAGTGACGCTGCTGCCCTCTCGATGACTTCCTGTCCTGGAGCGACTGACCTCCGCGTGAACCTAAAAGTTTAGTCGCGAGCAGAAGCGCGTGCCACACAGTCACACAGGCGTTTAATTTGGAAAAGGGAGAAACAGATTTTTTATAGCCTACTTCAGATTGTTCCATGTAAATAATGCTCTCAGTTTAGTTTAATAGGAAGATTATGTAAAAATGTCGTTATAATTTCCGCCTACAATCTATTTTAATAACCAAACCTAAAATTAACTAATGCATGTAGCCTACCGGGAATAAAATCAAAACCATAAACTAGTCGTTTTCCCTCGTTAATCTGGACGAGGTATCGACCTTTGGCTGACTGAACTAACAGCAACAGCCAAGGTAATTTGCAGCACAGAAAATAATGTTTTCGCAAACGAATAGGCTACTACAATAAACTTGGGAGAAAATTACCTAACGTAAAATGAATGAATGAATGAATAAATAAATAAATAATAATGTACAAATAATGTAAATTAATTCTCACGTTTGCTCGTAACATATATAGGCCTATATGCTAAAAAAACAAAAAACAAAACAAAACAGGTCTGGATAGACTATACCGTTGACGCTGCTGCGCTCTTGTTTTATCAGTTATTAAACTCACCCTGTATTGAATTATTTTAAAAATGGGATAGAGAAAGTAGCCTAAACACGGCAGAACACGGTTTATTAATACGGCAATGAGCACAGAAAAAAAATAACTGCTTACTAAAACAGTCAACAGCGGGGAAAAAAGATCTGATAGGCTATGTGTGCTGGAAAAATACATTTTTAATAAAACACACTTTGAACTCTTAAATCAAAACAATCCAAATATATCCATATGCGCTTAATTAGCCTAATCATTTGCATTGCATGGAAAATGTTAAAATCGTTTTAAAGAGCCCACGCACCCACAGCTAGCCTAAATGTCATGTTAGAAAACCAAACAAAAGCGAGATTTAAAATATAAATTTCGAAAGAAGTGTATGAAATTTAAATTAAATTATACATTAAACACTAAAATAGTAGGCCTATTTTTATTAATAAATTACTACTTTGTATTGGACTTTTCAAAACTGCGTAACTATAAAGAGTGGAATTACACGCTTTAGTTCCATAAACACCACAGAGTGAACTTTGAAAATGAGCTAAAACAAATGTTTATTTCCATTTCGGCTTTCTGTGAAAAAAAAAAAGTAATGTCACAAAAATGTCCTAAAATATTTAAATGATCCGAATTATTTCAAAATAGCATCAGTTTCAGCAGGACTTCATATGCGTTCTGTTTTTAAAGATTTAAGGGGTTGAAAATAAATAAACACAATAAATTGCCATTAATGCTAATTTTAACAGGCTGTAAGGCAGATTGTTGTTATAGATTGTCTTTTATATAAAATTAAAGCCTCGGTTAACATTAGTGGTCACTGGCGCCCTGCCGTATAGGCCTATTATTTCCTTCCAAACAGACAAACAAAATACCTTTTAATGGCAACAACTTTTGCACTTGGGCACTTAGCAGAATAATTAATGTGGACTCGTGCAATAGATTAGATACGTTAAATAATTTTATATAGCCTAGGCCTACCACATTATTATAACAGTTTTAGTGGGTTACGCAGCAGCAACCGCGGAGATCCACGCTTTATAGCATTTCTACAAACAATAATAAATTAATAGGCCTACATTATTATGCCTATTATAATTATTATTTTCGACAAATAATAATCATATTAATATTATAATTATTATTATTATTATTTTTTTTTAAATAGACTAGTTGACCAATAGTCTGGATGAATATAATTTTGTTTATTCAGAACGAAAATGTCCATAGCCTATTATGACCGCAGAGGTGTTTCTCGGATTATTTACATTAGCCTACCTACCGCATCCTTCGTTTAATTTTTGTTTTATTTTTTAAAATGTAGCTACAACCATTCAGGGGTTTCCATAAAATATATAGGCTAGTGTCTATTTTACAGAAACGTAACATAACTGTTTGCTGAAACATCTATATATAGCTAGGCCTATCTGTACCTCTGACAACATTTTCACTTTAACGGAGGTTCTCTTGAACACTGAAAATCCTTGCATTGCCATTTTCACTGATATCACGTGGGCCGCGAGTGTAAGATTAATGTCAGAAAGTGTTAAATCCACCGGTTCCATAAAGCTCTTAACCAACAACCTGACACTGAGAACCAAATCATAATGCGGCCAAATATTTTGATTAATATGTTAAAATATGTTGGATCATGTTTTATTCTGAAACAAAATAAAAATGTTAAAAATACACTACACAGGCTTCTATAAAATTATTTTAGTCTATATTAATTGTAAATGCGACGTGCTAATTTACTCTCTTTTCTCTACGTTTGCGAGTGTGTTTAACGGTTTTTTTTTTTTTCTTAAATAAGTCTGATAATAGGTTATCAGGTTTATTATTAAATTACTTTAATGCTTGTCAAAGGAACAAGAGGTCCCGAAATATTCAGCGTTTTACGTCAAGAGGATTTGAGGGTCCTGTTAGATTTCTGGAGGCCACAACAGCGTTAAAATGGATATTGAACGCGTTATGAAAGAGAAACTCAGACTCAATTCTCGCGGTGTTAAGTCTGAGGTTGCCGAGCAACCGCAGATCATCAACAAAGCCTGCGAGGACGCTCACATGACAGCGAAGGACTGTAAACAAATGTGAAAGTTCGGTCGTGAACCAAACAAACATGTCATATAAAGCATTCTTGAGCCATAGCAAAGTATCAAAAGAGGACCAGGAGTTTTACGACTTGAAGAACAAGGCCGCAGAGTATTACATGTCCAACGGGGTCCCACAGAAGATAGAAAATGTCCTGAACGAGATGTTTTGGCAGAAGCCGGATGATATCTATGGCCATCTGGTAACATACCTACGCTTTTGATATATTAAAGTTGTGAACATTTTATTTTATTTATAGAATTATGAACCTGTTGTAAAATTATAAATGACAATTCTGCCGTCGCGTCTTGTCCGGTTTACATGTTATTCCACCAGAATGAAGTCAGTATTGATGTTGGTCAGATCCCCATAATTACAGACCAACATAATGAACTGAAATCAATAACTGCCTGCTGCTCTTTTTCAGGCGAACTATTTTTCCAAGCTCTCCTATACTCCTGTGATTAGTAAAATCACCGGAAGAGAGGTGTTTGACGGAACAGGATTGACAGCAGTTAAGACCCAAGTGTACTGCATCATCAGAAATGAGGAAAAGGTATATTCTGAAATCATCCACGTTTCCTACATTTCAGAACAGCTGTTTATTTGTCCCTTCTAGGTGTATTGTAGTGAGTAGGCCTAAAATAATGAAATTAACGTTGATTTTTGTGGGCAACAAGGTGGATATCAGATCTAAGTGTCTCTGTTTTGATGGTTATGAGAAACTGGAAGCTGTTTGCCCTGTAACCTTTCACCTCGTGCCATTTGCACCATGCTGGACAGTTTGCAGGAGAAATTTGTAGTGACACGATGAATTTAGGTCACAGCATGTCCACATACTCATGCACACACACAGACAACACAGAACAATTAGAGTAGGAGAGCGTGTCTCACAACCAATCATGAGCATCAGATCACTCTCTGACTCTCATTCTCCATCTGTTTTGCCTTCTCTCTATCCCTCTGTTTATGTTTGCTAAGTAAGCATTATGCCTACTGGCATGGCCATATTGTAGTTGAGAGTGCTGCTGTTTTAGTTTGGCACATTTAGAGATTATGACAGTGATACATTGGGACAGGGAACAGGCCGGCTCTAGGCATGAGCTGGGAGAGCTGAGATTCATATCAGTGTTTGGGCAGTGCTGGAACGTAATGTCACACTTTTCAACAGAGCTTTCTGACTTCTGATCCTTGCTTTTGCATTAGTCCTACACAAACTCATTCATCTTTGCAGAGAATATTTGCTGCTCCCCTTATGGTGCAAGAAATGCATTGTTTTCAGTGTGAAATCAACACATTTTGGCATTAAAACACAAAGATCAAGTGGTGAACTCCAGCACACAGCCGCACCAGGGCCAACAGTTCATGTACAGATTGTTATATTCAGACCTTGGTTTTTTCAGTCTTGAATTTTGAAATGGCTTGTATTCCTGACCATGAGCCTCTTGATTTATTCATTTTAGAAGAAACAGTTCTATATTTTTTAAAAGGCTTAAGCCCCGTTCACTCCAAGAACGATAACTATAAAGATAATGATAAAGATATAGTTCTAAAAATCGTTCTCAATATTAAAGAATAGCAGAGTCCACAACACAGCTATAACAATAAAGGCACAGAGAAACGATATCATTGGAATCACTTTCAGAGCGATTTTTTTCCAGCTGATGAACGATACAAACATTGACAGCCATTGATCAGAAATCTATCCTCCTATAATGTGCTGCTTAAAATTTAGAATTTTAAGCTGAAATGTTTTGCTGTGTGTGTGTGTGCAAATAAGTGTTTTTATTATGTTCCATTGCAATATTTGGCCCCTGGAAATGATTTTTCTAACCATTAAAAACAGTTTAAAAATAGTTTTAGTGAATCTAAAATTATTCAAAAATATTTTTGGTAATTAAAAAAGCAAAACTACTACTACTACTACTAATAATAATTGAATAAACAAACAAACAAAACAAATAAATAAATAACACTAAAAACTAAAAATGAAAATGATATATTTTGCCTTGGTAATACCTGAAATAGATTTAGGTTAAATTACTACATCTAAAACTGAATAAAAATTAGAGTTATACAGAAATATTAAAAAAGTCACGAAACTCAGTCAAAAGCACATTACAAAAACTTTAAATATAAATTAAAACTGAACATATAAAAAAAGCTAATTGAAAATATTAATAAATACTATAAGAGTATATAAATATTACCAAAATAACACTGCTTATTTTACGTCAAATAGTTTAGTCAGCTGATTAAAATGAATTGAATCTGAACAATCACTGAACAAGCCTACAATAGAATTGAATAAACATATCAGATTTTCCAAATACAATACAGAAGAATTCATTATGGGGGCACATTTTCAATGGCTTTTTGTGTAAATCACAGGTGGTGTGCAGTGCAGTGATGAGTGGCCCTAGTGATGGTCTGGAGGCTGATGGTGTGGTAGAGTCAGGGGAGGCATTTTCTAACAGCAACCAGCAACGTCTGTCCATCACAACAGCTCTGAAGTGGATCAGAGAGCATCTCAGTCCAATGCTGCAAGGCTTCAACCCCACTGATCAAACCAATGTAGACAAACTACTCAGGTGATCGCAAAATACACAAGCATCACTCAAAGAACATGAAGGTTGCTATGATAACCATGCTTTAATACACACAGACACGACTGAGGTTGTGTCTTTTGCCTGCAGTGATTTCTTCATGGCACGTTACCTGGAGCACAAGGACAGTCTTAACATAGAGAAGGAGGATGAGCTGAGGATTGAATCAGTGTCTGAGGCTCCGCCCCAGGCCACTCCCACACCCGCCCCTACCAAAGACAAGAAAGGAAGTGATAAAGGTTAAGGAGCTTAATATTTTGCCATTTTTAAAGGGTATTTAGCTGCACAGTAAAACATCACTGATGTTACATATTATTTGAGGTCACACAATAAATACATCAGAACATTAGAGGGATCAGAGTCATGTTAAGTGAGGATGCGACAGGAGGACAACAACCCATCTTAGTGCAGCAAGTCAAAGAAAAAATAAAAAATAAATAAAAAAAGCCCTGTGGGATTCAAAGACAGGATTCCAGCCAATCTCCTGTCATCTCACTGATCTGAGACCTGTTGTAAAAGCAGTCTGAAGGACTCCACACTTCTCTGTTTCATAGAAAGCCTACTGGGAGCTGCTCTCAGATACATTAGCAGCTTGTACTGAATCATGTGTATCATTCTTTGTGACGGTGACACTGTTTTCACCTTTTCATTGAATCCCACCTTTCTTGAAATCTTAGAGAAATCAAAGGTATACAGATTTAAAGGTGCCCCAGGTAACCTTTTCTACATTTAAAAACCTTATACCCCTACAAAAATGAATAGGACTTTTGAAAAATCAGTTTAAAATGATGGCCTTCAGTTATATCAGTGGCCTAGAAAAAGCTGTTTTATACTGCATGGAGTGGGTCTTCTTCTGTGGTGGCCGCAATGTCGACATTGCATACTCAGTTAAATGCTTCTCACTTAATCTCCGTAACCCCACCATTATTGAACATTTTTGCTAGAGAAATAATCAGGAACAGAAAACTTTGATGCTGCAGGTCTCCTTTCAGATTTAGATGATATAAGATAATATAGTGCACTTTAAACTGCAGATCCTTCAGTGACCTCTCTGCACTTTCTTCTGCCATCACTGTTTTTATATTCAGGTAAAAAAGCAAACAGCACAGAGAAGCCCCTCCCTCCTGCAGAGACCCCAGTGCCACAGCTGCCAGGGGCTACGGCAGTGGGTGTGGTTTCTTTGGCTGTGGCAAAAACTGCTGCCAGACTTCTAGGAGAACCCTTATACCAACATATCACATCAGTCAGAGTCCCGCAGGTACACTACCGTTCATAAGTTGGGAGTTGGTAAGATTTTAAACTCACTTTTATGCTCACAAAGGCTGCATTTATTTAATCAAAGATAAAAACAGTAATGTGACATATGATTACAATTTAAAATAACTGTTTTCTATTTTAAAATGTAATTTGTTCATGTGACAGCAAAGTCAAATTATTCCAGTGTTGATCCTTCATATTCATTCGAATATGCTTATTTAGTGCTCAAGAAACGTTTAGTGTTGTTATCATCTTCAACGTTGAAAGTCTGCTTAAACATGCATTCATTTGTTCTGCAGTTTTTTCAGGATTCTTTGATTTACAGAAAATTCAAATGAACAGTATTTATTTGAAATTCTAAATGTCTTTACTGTCGCTTTTGATCAGTTTAATGAGCCCTTGTTAAATAAAAGTATTAAAAGAAAATTAACCAGCCAAGATGTAGATTAGTTTGTTTCCTCATTGGAAAGGATTTGGAGAAATTTAGCATTACAGCACTTGCTCACCAACGGATCCTCTGCAGTGAATGGGTGCCGTCAGAATGAGAGTCCAAACAGTTGATAAAAACATTACAATAATCCAGAAGACACCAGTCCATCAATTAATGTCTTATAAAGTCAAAAGCCATGTGAACATATTCAAGTTCTCATAAACACACAGCGTTTTACTTCAAAAGAGTGGATTACTGTGATGTTTTTATCTCACTCTGACGGCACCCATTCACTGCAGAGGATCCATTGGTGAACAAGTGATTCAATACTAAATTTCTCAAGAATCTGTTCCAATGAAGAAACAAACTTTTAAAGTGTATGTAAATAAATAGACACGTCATGCATGTTAATCATCAAATGAACTTGAGTACTTGAAGAATTGCATTACGGGAGAAGACTTATGTTCTGACTTGTTATATAGAAATACACTGAACACTATACTGATTTAAAACTCCTTTTATCCTCTTCCTCATTTCCTTTGAACCGCTTTAGGCTCAGAGTGAGATGCACCTGCCTGTGCCCATGATTACAATTCTGAGCTGTGGAAAGGACTCTGCGGGTAAACTCAACCTGCTGGAGGAGGTCATCCTCATGCCCAGCTCATCACAAAGAGTCAGAGAAGTATAAACACACTTAAACTCAAACAAACACTCTTTTAGTAAAGTAGGCTGTTTTCAGCACAGAAGTGTTAATGCTTTGCTGACTGCTCCAGTGTCTAAACCGCTTATCTTTAGTGTGTGTGTGGTGGTCTTGCAGGTCATTGGCATGGGCCTTGAGCTGCAGTGTGAAATGACGAGAGTTTTGAATGGATCTGCGTATAAAGCTGGGGTAAGGATGCTCTCATAGGGTTGGACTCTTTGACAAAGGGACATAGTGTTCTATGCTCCGGCTCACACAAAAGCATCAAGCAGCATACAAATTACGTGTGGTTTTTTATGCTTTGATGGGGTAATTATCCGCACATCACCATCTGAATGAAATAAACAGGCCTCAATCACGTGCAGGGCTTATGAATGGCGATTGAACCACTTAACAGCATGTCACACAATAAATATATATTTATGTTTAGATGGGAGGCTATTACTGGTGCACTGTGCATTGTGGGAACCTCAGAGCACTAATGTTATAGCCTCTGTAAAGACCATAGGGTTCATAACATAGGGTAGGGGTGTTGGATTTGGTTTAGTTCTAATATACCCTGGTTTTCAGTTGATTTTGTTCAGGTGAGTTTTATTCACAGGTGGAACTGAATTCTGCCAGAAGTGCAGGAATGGCTTCTGTAAGGATGCATAATGGATTATCAATGGGATATCATCTCCCAGTAAACACACAAACGTACGATTTTTTGGTATAACCTCCTGCATCCAGCAATTGGTGTAATTTGCTTTTCATCAAATTCTCTAAAACCATACATGCCATAGATACACCTTGTAGAAGAGGACATCCTGGGTTTTTCAGAGATAGGGGTTTGGCCGTGATTACTGCCTCTCTTTGGTTTTTAAAAATGTCTGACATCAAAAAGTCAATTTTATGGAAAGAATAAAAGTAAATGTATTGTTTCTGCAGTTATCATTACATATTAATATGCAAATTAGACAACCATTTTGGCTATATTTACACAAACTGTGAAAGAAATATAAAAGAGTAAATGCTACACATCCATTCAGAAATTTGGTGTCTAAGATTTGAATATTTATATTTAGATTATGTTGAATTGAAAAGTGACAGTAAAGACATTTATAATGTTACAAAATATTTATATTTCAAATAAATGCTGATATTTTTAACTTAATATTCATCACAAAATCCTGTATCACAGGAAATTCAATCCTGAAAATGTATCACAGTTTTCACAAAAGTATTAAGCAGCACAACTGTTCTCAACATCTTCATATTAATCATATTAATTAAAATTAAAATTAATAATAAGAAATGTTTCTTTTGAAAGAAGTCGGTTCTGAATTACAGAACTTGGGGACACTTCATTTCTAGCGATTATCGACGATTTGATTGCACAGATACTATTAAAACTAAACTGAGCTAGACAATGACATCTCTGAATTCAATAATGAAATGCCTTTAACTGAAAATTGAGTGTTTAATCTTATCATTATACATTACTGACACTCTTTCCTCCAATTTGATACTGTTAAGTGCTTTGACACAACCTGTATTGTTAAAAGCGCTATATAAATAAAGGTGACTTAACTGAATTAAATAAACAGGCCTCAATACAGGTTTGTCTGACCTGTTTTCATGACAACAAAATTAATAGTAATTATAATTCACATCAAAATCTATTTTTGAGTGCAAGAACAAACATGTAAACGGACTCATCTCATCCATCACAATCCTGTGAAATATTTAGTGCCTATACATGACTTATGTTTTTGACAAAGAACATTATTCATTATAGAATAATGATAAACATGTGAATGAATGAATAAATAATAAAGCCCATGCACAATTTTTTATATATTTTAACATTTGGCACAGTAATCTGAGTTTCTTGAACACCAAATCAGCATATTAGACTTTCTGAAGGATCATGTGATGTTTAGCATAACAGACTTCTTTCAAAAACAGCAACCATTAAAAAAAATAAAAATAAAATCTTACTAACCCCCAAATTTTGAACGGTAGTATATGTAAAATAATTCTGTGATAGCTCTAATAACAATTAAGATAATGGTCCCAAGATAGTATACTCTCTGTAACTTTTTAGAACTATTTCTGTTTTGCCATGTTTCCAGTATTTCATTATGATATTCCTCTATCACTCACCTGTTCTCTCTGTCTTTCAGCCTATAGGTGTATCAGAAGAGGGAGCGTTACAGGTGGGGTTTGAACGTCCAGAACAGGCTCTTGATCTGGTCACAGAGGCATGTGCTAACCTGGCATTGCCTCTGGGTTCAGACCTGCGCTTGGCTATAAACTGTGCAGCACACGGTCTGATGGACTATGTGAGTGATGGGAAGACAGAACAGGGAAATTATTATTCTCACATTCACCCAAAACAAGTACTGCAAATGTTTAAAATGAAAGTTTAAATAATATACAGTAACCATTTTAAATGTTTCTCTTGCTGTCTTCTAGTCACGTGGGAAGTATGAGGTGATATCAGGCTGTCACAAATCCCCAGATGAATTGGTGGACATGTACGAGGGTCTGATTAATAAATATCCTGCTATCACATCCCTCATTGATCCTTTCAGGAAAGAGGTGAGATTAAAAAAAACATGCATTTATCCCCTTTTTATCGGTATAAAGCAATAGTAGGGTACCAAGTGTCAGCTTATCTGGTTGAACTGACAGCGTGTCTCTGAGTTTAGGATGTAGATCACTGGGAGAGGCTGGCTACAGTGATTGGTCAGTCATGCTTCCTGATTGCCGATGCTGCGTCCAATCTCTGTCATCGCTGGAGTGAAGCGAAACCCCTCCCACCTGGGGTCACCAGGGTCATTATTAGGCACCACAGTGATATGACCATCTCTGACCTTATACAAAGCATAGCAGAGCAGAAAGGTAGGCTCCAAACATGAGCAAACAGAATGAAAGATCTAAGTGCTCACTTTGACAAAAATTTGCAAAAGCATAACATCAAAGTCTAAATATATTAACTGTAATAAGCATGTAACTCTTCCCCATGTACATTGAGATTCAGAGACGATGCTGGCTGCAGGCAGTGGCGATACATCAGTTGTTGACCTGGTGGGTTGACCACAATTCATTCTTTATTTTTTTTAGGGAATTCATTTCTCAGTTGTATGCAGTCTCCAATCAAGTCTTTTAATAAAAATACACAAATAAATAGTTAAATCAGATTTATTTAGTTCCTGAATATGTGCCAATGAAAATACCAGTCAAACAATTGGTGCAGCTCATAAAATTACATTTTTATTATTCCGTAGATTAACTTAAATGTGTTGCTGAACACAAACCAAATGTATGATTGTGTCCAAAGAACTGAGAGTAATAATCTTTCTAATTAAGTAGAACATTTGTCATTACAAACTACATTGCAATAGGATAATTTGAACAAAAGGTGCAAAAAAACTACAAAAATTAACACGAAGGTCAGAATTTAATTGATTTGATTAGTGACCTATAATGGAGAATCTTAAGTATTTTTTCATTTAATGTTTTACATTTTTCAAAATCCAAAACTTTTCAGGTTTGATTAGATTTTCAGTCACAGTTTCTGTCTTGTGGACCTCACCGTATGTGTGTGTTTAAAGGCTGTAGGGTCAGGCGTGTCCTTTCTCAAACTGGGTGGGTTGAGAGGAGGAGAACGAATGGACAAATACAATCGTCTGTTGGCGATAGAAGAGAAACTGGAGCAGGAGGGGATCCTGGGTACGGTTCTCTCACATAATGGCAAGTATTATTAAGTAGCATATTAAGAAAACACTGTATAGTACCTTTGTGTTTTTCAGGTGCTAGAGAAAAAAAACAGCTTCTGTCAGATCTTTCCGAAACACTTAACTCCGGAAGCGGCTGTGACTCTGTGACCATCTCTACTTGATGTGACTTCATCTCCTGTCTGTCTGCCTGACATTATCACAGTGGGGTTTGTCTGACCTGACTGCATGACATCAAAATGCATATTAATTACAATTCACATCAAAATATCTTTTTAGTGCAAGATTGTAAACATGTAAACTGACTCATCATGCACCATATTTCTATGTGATATGCTTTAGTGCTTATAGATGGTTTATACATTTTAAAACATTATTAAATAAACATAAACATGTTTTTATATAAAGCCCACCCACAATTTTTAATACATTTTAATATTTTTCACAGTAGTCACAGTGAACATTTCCACATTGACTTGCCCACCATTTAATTATTTTGTGTGATTGTCCACAATATTAAGTTAATTGTCTGTGTCATGTGTCAGCATTTTCATTCCTGAAGACTTTTTCATCCCATGTGCTCCAGATTTACCTGTAAGAGAAAAATCACAAATTTAAATTATATTTACTATATACATATATTTACTATATTACATACTGAGGGTGCAAAAAAAACAAAATATTGAGAAAATTGCCTTTAAAGTTGTCCAAATGACGTTCTTAGCAATGCATAAAAATTTTAGTTTGACTTTTGAATACAAAAGTATTGTTGGCTATTGCTACAAATATACCCGTACTAGGTAAAACTGGTTTTGTGGTCCAGGGTCACATATATGATTTCCATTATAATATATATATATATATATATATATATATATATATATATATATATATATATATATATATATATATATATATAAAACATATATTTCTTAAATATATACATGATTAATAATATATATCTCCTGTGAAATATTACACTTCACCTCAGATTTAAATACATAATTTATGAATTTAATAACATATTAAAATATATAGACTATATATTTGCAATTATTGTTTTTAATTCTAAAATGCTTCTGCAATTTAGACAGTAAACTCCGTCCTCGTTTTGTCTCCCCACCCCACAGACAGGTTTTTAGAGAAATCAAAGCTATTCTTCAATGATGAAGAGGCATAAAACAACCCATCACTTCCTTCTCCACATCCTCTCCTTACTATATACAGACAACAGATACTGACACACACACACACACACACACACAGTGACTGAATGGGGCCAATTATCCAGCCTGTTCAAAAGGGCAGCAGTGTCCGCTTCATACAAGTGTTTGTGTCTGTTTATGTGTTTGTGTGAAAGAGTGTGAATGGACAGTTTTGTGTTAACAAGCGAGAGAAAACACAAACCCACAGCTGTGCTGTGAAACTACAGACCACAAGAATGTGACACATTCAGCTCCTAATGAACTCACAACATGTTCGTTATCTTGTTTAACTCTTAATTGATTTATAGAAATCATGAATTTACTAGCATTGCACCTTTTAGGGAGAGAAACACAGCCCTCAAAATACACCAGCCTTACATGATGCAGAGTGGACAGCATTTTGCAAGTGTACAATGGGTGACATCTGTAAAAAAAAACAAAAAAAAAACAGCTATTTGCACACGGCGGGAGTGGAGGAGATGCTGGGGGCATCCGCAGAGAGACAGAGAGATTTGAGACCAGCATTACAAGTTACTGTGGCTCCCCACCAGGCAATCATTCTGTTTGAAAAATAAACAAAATGACTAACAAAACAGGCTAAATTAAGTGTTTTACACACATATATACACACAAGCTGGGCTCTAAATTGTGGTTCTGTCAATAGAGGTTGTTTTGTGTTGCTTGACTATGGTTTCGAAACAAGTGCAGTACAAGTGTTACAGAACACGATAAAAAGCAAACATAATTAAGACAAACAGCAGCAGAGCAACAGCCCAGCGTGGCGTTTTATGATTACAAGCTTGTTGAGATTGACAGAATGTTTATTGTACGTCGATTAAGAAAAACACGCAGACCAGAAGACGAGAGAGAGACTGCAATTGAGCAAGATATTTACTCATTTACACCTCGCATCTTCAACAAATGCTGAACCGGAAACGCCAACAAATCAAAATATGCTACGTGTGGGACAGAAGAGCTAGTAAAAATGTGAGACGATTATTGATTGTGTTTTGAGTGCTGTTGGGGAGTGGAGATGAAACTCATAGAAAACCTCACTCTAAAAGGATCTAGTTGCTAGAATGTTTATGATCCTAGTTTGTGATCTCTTCCACATCCAGTTTTAGATTTTGATTTAGAAAATCTTAAAAAACAGGCATTTGCAAATGTTGAATCAATAATCCATCATGACAACACCATTTACTCATATAGTCCTGAACGTCTGAACCATGAGTTTTGCTTATTAACAACAAGCAATACATTTGTATATTTGTTTATTCATCTTTGTTAACTGTTCATTGTTAGTTAGGTATTGTCGGTCCGTTATGGTAATATAATACCAATAATACCAGTATTAACAGATATAACTTTTGATTGTAATAATGTCTTAGTAAATGTTGATATTAGTATTAAAAAATGATTTAGAAGTATGTTCATGTTAACTAATGTTAACAAATGGAACCTCTAAAAAAATAAATACATTAAAAAAAATTAAATACATTATATATAGAGAGAGAGACTTCAGATGCAAAAATCCGTCTGAGATTTTTTCTTTTAAATTAGCATTTTTATACTTTTAGTATGTTTACGTTTAGTAATTTCACTTTGATGGCAAATAAAAGGTTATTAGGTTATTATTATTTTCAAAAATGTCCAATGATATTTTTATAGGAGCCTGATAAAAAAGCTCATTTGAAAGAAAAATCCTCATGCATGTTTGTTTATAAATGCATGTATACATATATTATATATGCATGTATACATATTGTTAGTTAGCTTTATTTTTTTTAGTTATTTTTTAACCTATTCAAAATAACCCAACTGCAGTTTGATCGAGATTAATTGGAATGCACAATGAAAAAACATGATTTTTGAAAAATTTAAAAAAAGGAGTTATCTGTTTTTGCAAATGAACTCTTCATATATAAACAAATATATTTTACCATTTAAATGTACAATGTCAGCCAATCATAAGATGTAACTTTTTTATTTAATTGAACATTAAAATGTATTGTTAGATTTAAATAAATAATTAAAAGTGTACCAGTGGAACATTTGAAAGATAAAAATACTTGGCCTATAAAATATATGTATAGAAAATACTTATTGCCTATACAAAAGAAATTAATTTTTTAAGATTTTTATTTCTGGTGTTTTGCCTTTATTATGACAGAACAGTGTAGAGATGACAGGAAGCGAAGTGGGAGAGAGAGAGAGGAAAGGTCCTTGAGCTGGGATTTGAACTTGGGACGCCCGTAGCACAACGGCGCTATATGTCGGCGTGCTGCCCACGAGGCTATTGGCACCAACACAAAAGATTTTTTGTTTAACATAAACTTGACATATCTCTGATATTGACTCATGCTATATAGCTAGTCCACTACAAAACTGACAGTCAAAATATGATTATTTTTCATGAACAACAGTAGTTTGACCCACATTTAACATCATTGTTTACCAGATTCACATTACAAACATCCTCGAGGCTTTCAAAGGACCCCAAAGATTCAAAGCTCTGAAACGGCACAACAACATTCCACAAAGCTCTTTCATTCACAAAACACAATGACAGTCCACACTAACACGTTTATAAAATGCTTCTCAAACACAGCCTTGAATTGGTGTACAGTGTGTGTTATTCTGTGCTGCAGGCCAGGGTCAGGTGAGGAACAGAGTTAAAAAAAAAAAAAAAGAGAAAAGGGGGGAGAGAGAGAGAGAGTGTGAGAGGGAATAAAGTTTCATCTTGTGTCCGGGAAGATTTAACCCTATGAAGAGCTCTAAGCCGCACTGGAAATTGTGCCTAAGTGTGTGAAAGCAGTGGAAAGGCGTCACTGAGCCTCAGCGCAGACACACACATCTCCTGTTTCAAAGCACAACAACAACACAGCAGCTGCAGCTCACCGGAGGAAATGAAATCCTGTTGTGTAACGAGGCATGACAAACGTTACTGCATTGTGTAAATCTGATCTAGTGTGCGATTTGGACGGAATAAAATGCTTTTCGGTGACTGGATGGAGAAAGATACAAAATTTCAGAGATCAAATTTACATTAGACAATGAGAAACATAGAAGATAGAAGTGGACAAAGAAAACACTACATCACTGACCTCAAAACAAAAGCCGATGCTTTAAAGGTGCCATAGAATGCATTGATACAATATTTTAAATTGTTCTCTGATATCTACAGAAGGTATATGGCAAAAATTCTCCAGAAACGGTTTTACATGTCCATATACAACCCTAGGATTTCTCCCTAGAATGAAATGGTCTGTTATTGGCTTATTTGGAAGGGTCATGAATAATAATGTTGAGCTCTGCTCTGATTGGCTGTTTCACAGTGCAGCTCAATGTTGAACTCTGCTCTGATTGGCTGTTTTACAGTGCGGCTCATTTCAGTAGCTTACAGGAAGGAAACACAGGGAAAATATATTTCAATACTTTCTCGCGCAGTTATATCGTCTGTAATTATACTGTATATAAAATGCGGGCATCAGGGAGCCGCTATTAATATTCTGGGCATTGAAACTGCTTTCAAATGCAAGATCACTTTTTAGTTTCACTTTCACTTTGGAGATTCGCGATCGCACAAACTCTGTTTATAGTATGGAGTGGCGGTACTTACCACACATTTTACAAGATCAGATGCTTGTCAGTGGTGCTGAAGATCTGTAAATCATTCGCCATCATTCTCATCTCTCCTTACTCTGTTTATGTGGTAAGTGAAATCTTATGTAATATAACAGGCTACCAATAGCAAGGAGCTAACCATGTCCCTTTAGTGGCTCGCGTTATTTTATTAGAACGCGTTATTTGCTTTCCGTGCCTTTCTGAATACAGACACCAACCCATCCCTGTACTTCACATCCCCTGCACAGCCTGAAACATAACATTTATTTCCATGATCTGCCATTTTCGCTGTTGTCCTTGCTTGTTTCTTTACAATACCTGCAGAACTTCTGATGATTGGGCTGGCATAGAACATGGGCAGGTATATGCAAATTTAGGGGGGCGTAACTATTAGTGTTCCCGACTGTTACGTCACAGTCGGTGTTATGTTCTGATTCGCCTATTTTTCAGTGGTCTTTTTTATTCACGAGATTTACATAAGGAGGAGGAAACAATGGTGTTTTAGGCTCACAGTATGTCATTTCCATGTACATAACTCTTATTATTCAACTATGCCAAGGTAAATACAGTTTTACATTCTATGGCACCTTTAAACCCATCCTAAATGATTTTCCAGCCTTGCAGACTATTAAAAAGGCCTTTACATCAAGGTCTGACCTTTGACCTTAAATACTTTAAATGTTTTTATTTATTCAATTATTTTTACGCATACTAACAAAATCATCCAAAATTTGACGGCAGTACAAATAAAAAAATTAAAAAAATTATTTTATCATCAAGGCTCCATTAAATTGATCAAAATATGACAGTCAAAACATTTTAGAATTTTACAAAACATTTTTAGTTCAAATAAATACTGCTATTTTGAACTTTCTATTAACCAGAATCCTGAAAAAAATTAATCATGGTTTTCTACAAATATTTCTGAAGGATTATGTGACACTGAAGACTGGAGTAATGATGCTGATTCAGCTTTGCCAACAGGAATAAATTACATTTTACAAAATATTCAAATTGAAAACAGTTATTTAACCAGTAAACTAATAATATTTCGCAATATTACTTTTTTTAACCGTATTTTTGATCAAGAAATATGCAGCCTTGGTGAGCATTGAAGATGTCTTTCACTTTTCACATCTTTTCAATAATCTTGCCTTATATAATTCTACAGTCAAAGTTCCGAGGTGCATTAAAATGTCATTATCAGTTTTTTTTTTTACAGTAGATAAAAAAATAGTAATCATGATTTGACTATATGAACATTTTGAATTTCATGAACCTTTCAAGGGGTCCAGAAAAGTATTCTGCTGTATAACAACACTTTACAAAAGGCTGACCTCCTTAAAAGAAGCATTTAGAGAGTCACAAAGATCAGCCGCCTCTCACAATGTGCCTTCAGGGCTGCCATAAATGAAACCACCTCAGGCCCGTGCCTATACATGCTTTCAAAATGCTTCACTTAAGCCACCTATTTAAACTAAACTGCTTTATATATTCTATTCAGTAGCGTGTTATTGTCATGTCGGCATGTCAACAATTTGAAAAAGAATAACACATTTCATTACAGCTCAGTCAATAAATGTATAAATATCATCAATGCATTGTCTGTTATTGTAAAAATTTGTCTCAGGAATAATAGTCTTGTGTGATTGACGACCCAAAATTGCTTCTCTTATATACTGTTGGTGAAAATGCCAATTCTTTGAAAGACCAGCGCTGAACCTGAAAAAATATCCAGGTTCATGAAACAGTAAAAAGATTGTTAAAAGGGGGATAAGTTCACATCAGTGCCTTGTAATTACCGAGCGGGATGTTAGAAGGTTAATACTAGTCTAGCCAAAGCCATTTGAGAACACACTAGGTTGGCACATGTTCAAGGCTAGTCACCAACGCCCCTCTAGAAACGCTTCTCACACAGACAAAGCATGTGTCAGTGACTTTGTTCAGTGAGGACTGTCCAGCCAAGGTAGACAGTGGGACGGAGGGGATTTCGTTTCACTACTATTAAACACTCACTGACATTCGAAGTCCCTCAAAGCGAAGAAAATCAAAAACATTATACCGCTTATAGACGTTTAAATGTTCTCAAGTTAATACAGCGTGACTAATATGCCTGTTCCAAACAAGTTATTTTTTAGGGGTTGCTCTTTCACAGCTCTGGAGACTTCCGAGCACTTTTTTTAAAGTATCAACTATTATCCCAAAAAATATCCAAAAAGACTGAAAACAGACTCAACTTGTTGACATGCTGTAATAGTATAAAGCTATAAAATGTTTGTGGACTGACAGTTTAGATAATTTGGTTTGTGAAGAATATTGGAGTTATCCTGAAATCTCAGACTTTATCCCAAAGTATGCTCAAATTTGCTATAGTAAAATTGTTTAAAATTACCATAATATCGGAGATTTCTCAAAAATTACTTCTTTCATACTGACAGTTTCTTGTATAAGTGGCACGTACACTACCATTCAAAAGAAACATTCTTTTTCATTCTGTTTCAAAAAAAAAAAAAAAAGCAAAATGTTTTATACAAAATGCTCATGAGGCTGTATTTTTTGGATTAAAAAAAAAATCAGTAAAACAGTAATACCGCGGAATATAATTTCAATTTAAAATAACTGTTTTCTACAGTGTGTGCAGAATTATTAGGCAAGTTGATATTCTGGTTATATTTTTTTCCCAAGAACATTTTACCAATTCCAAACTACATCAATCTTAATAACTACTATTGATTTTGTATTTAATAATTTATAAGTGATATATAATTGTCCATGAAGACTGAAAGTTAAAAACTCCTTATTTCAGGTGTGCAGAATTATTAGGCAGGTTTTCTTTTACAGATAAAATGAGCCAAAAATGAGATTGAACTCAAGAATAAAAGTAAAACAATTATTAAATGCCCATGAGAAGGATGCAATACTAATGCAATAATAGAATTAGCAAAGTTAAGGCATGACCACTGGGCAGCGAAATGCTCATTGGGTCAGCACGGTCAGAAAAAACAGGTGGAGAAGAAAAGACACGTTAACTGCAAAAGAATTAGGTGAGAAACCATCAGGAACCATTTAGTCTCCAGCACCATCATTTTACAGAACTGCAACCTTCCTGGAGTCTCCAGAAGTGGAATGTGTCAGGTTCTCAGAGACTTTGCTTGGGTAAAAAAATATTTTA
Source organism: Onychostoma macrolepis (assembly GCF_012432095.1). Classification (NCBI taxonomy): domain Eukaryota; kingdom Metazoa; phylum Chordata; class Actinopteri; order Cypriniformes; family Cyprinidae; genus Onychostoma; species Onychostoma macrolepis. The sequence continues at coordinate 11,246,254 of NC_081171.1, forward strand.
AATGACTCTCACTTGTTAAGAATAACATGCTGAAGTGTTGTGAAATACACAAAGACTGATTTTTTTATAGGCTTTATGGACAGATAAGTTGAGAGTGACTCTTGAAGGACCAGCGTCACATCCTCTTGTGCCACAGTTTGAAGAATTTATCTTCCAGAATAGCAGTAAGTTTTAGGAGCTCATTTTTAATCAATCCTGCAAGACAGACATTTCAGGATAGGAGATGAACTAAAATTAGCTGCCAAAACTTACTGCCAGATTCTGGAAGATAAATTCTTCAAACTGTGGTACAATTTATAATTTTTTTAACTTTTATTCTTGAGTTCAAAATCTTTTTTGACTAATTTTATCTGTAAAGGAAAACCTGCCTAATAATTCTGCACACCTGAAATAAGAAGTTTCTGACTATCAGCCTTCATGGACAATTATATATCACTTATAAATTATTAAATACAAAATCAATAGTAGTTATTAAGATTGATGTGGTTTGGAATTGGTAAAATGTTCTTGGAAAAAAAATATGACCAGAATATCAACTTATAATTCTGCACACACTGTATTTTAATACATTTTAAAATATAATTTATTCCTGTGATGGCAAAGCTTCAGAAACCTTCAGAAATCATTCTAATATGCTGATGCTCAAGAAATATTTTTTTATTATTATGAAGTTGAAAATGGTTGTGCTCTTTATCATGTTTGTGGAAACCAACATTTTTAAGGATTTTTGATTAATAAAAAAAAAAAAAAAAAAAGTAAAACAATATTTAATTGAAAGATGGTTTATGCTAAAACACAGATTCATAGATTAGATAAAAAATATTTTGTTATGGATATGGAAATTAAATATAGACACTCTTCATACCAAACAAAAGAGAAAAATAACTAACAATTGGGTGTAAATTGTTTGACCCAGCCAAAAAATTTTAATACACGAGTAAATAAACATGAGCATATAAAGGATAGTTTGGATGAACTATGCTGGTGCAGGAAGAAATGTTCTTTTGGTTTGTAAATACATGGCTCTACATAAAAGAGCAGATACTCACAACCTATGAGCTCCTATGAAGGCTTGAGTTGATCAGTGCATATTTTGGTTGTTGTGTGTTGCGGTGTGTCCTGGTCCCTTGTGTTCTGGCCTGGTTCTGGCTGGGTTTGCTTAATATGGGGCAGATCCAGAGCAGTACTGGAATTCGCTGGAGGGGAAGTTAAAAGTTAAACGGATGATCTGGCTCAAGAGACAGAGAAAATGTGCTGAAGTGTGTGTGTGTGTGTTTGACTGACTGTTATTCTTTGCAGCCTTCAGGGCTCCCCTCCGTCTCTCCAGGGCTTTCTCCAGCTCAGACTTCTGTGATGGCGATGGAGGGCGTGTCCCAGGCGAGGAGGAGGAGCCGGGACGCTTGACGGAGTTCTAACAGAAAGATTCCGTTACTATACCAACAGCTAGTTTTAAACACATTTGAATTATATTGCAATATGTTTGTTATTTTATAATAAAAAACATATATACTTACATATAAAATAAGTGATAATATTAATAATCAATTATAAATAAAATAAAAATAAAGCAATCCTAACCAGGATTCCCTGAAGTTCCTGTATGGCAGAATTTGTCCCTTCTTTCTGCAGGAAAACCAGAGAAACAATTAAGCAGACTATGAAATTGAATGTTATTATATTTAAAGGGGTCATGACCTGCCTCTGTTTTTTATTTTTTACTGTTCTCTGAGGTCCACTTATAATGTTATCAAGATTTTTTACATCAAAAAACATCATAATTTAGAAGTATTAGGCTATTTTCTGTCCTGTTTTTAACCCCCCTCATCAGAACGCTCTGTTTGAATAGGCGCGGTGGATTGTAGACTAGTCGGAAGTAAACACCAACTGCTATGATTGGCTAACACTTGTGTATGTTTGACAGCCTACATCCTTCACAGAAGGACGCTGCTGTGATTTAGATTAAAAACGCCTAAATACTCATATCAAACAATCTGTTTAACAGACAAAGCAATAGTGACCACGTAATAAAAACAGTCACTGATACTTGTGTGTTGCGACATTACTGTCGGATCCAATATAGTCGGCACAGAGTCGTCTTTTAGTTTCAATATTTCTGAAAATCCCGCATTGAATTGTGCCTTGTTTGTAAACAAATCCGTGGTAAAATGAAGTGATCAAAAGACCAAGTTCTTACTGACGCGGTCTGGAATGGATCTTCATTAAAAATAAAGATCATCTGCTCTTTCCTAACTTTGGGATCAGAAGGAAGGCAATGCAAATACTGTTTTTCCACAACTTGGCACTGCACCGCATCTTGTAGTCTTCAGAGCCATCTTTATCGTTTGGTTTCTGCATAGACCTGTGCGTTCGCCTCTCTCGAACACTATATGCATGAACCAGTGGGCGGGGCTAAACAGGCTATATGAAATAGAAATCTTTTGTCTTTACTTTTCACTTTTGTTCAATTTAACACGTCCTTGCCTAATTATTTAATCAGCATATCATTAGTAATTTCATTTAATGACACTGATTAACTGAATAAAAGAAAGTTTAAAGTAGCGAGTGTTTTTGTGTTTGTATGAAATGTGTACCGGTCCTGGTCTGGCTCTGTGGGTTCTCTGGGAAACACGTCGCAGTTGAACTCCTTTTTTGATGCGCTGCATCATCTCATCCACAGCTTCCTGTCTGATGTCCTTCTCTGTCAGACACACACACACATACACAAGGACAGCCAAATGGGATTTCTATTAAAACATTTAAACAGATCAACACTAGGGATGCAACGATTGTAGATTTTGTTGGTACGATTATAATCTGAGGAATAAACACGGTTTCACGATTATTACGGTTATTATGCATTTATTCATTTCACAGCATAAAATCACAAACACTCTTTAGATATTAAAATTTTATTTATTGCTGCCTTTTGAAACAGAAATAACACAGTAACCAATAATTGTCACGGATCGGCCAGGCCCTGCCCTCCACCAATCACAACGATCCACATCACCTGAGTACTAATCACGCTCACCTGCACCTTATCACCTCAGTCATCAACCCCAGCATATAAACCCTCACAATAGTCACTCTCATTGTCCGATCTCGTAACTATGACGTGGACTCTACTCCCTACGATCAACGTGCTGAGTATATACATTGCTAACTATACTTACCCCTTTGTGCCTTACCTCCTGTCTCTGCTCCTTGTGTCCTCCTCTCCTCCTAGATCATCTGTTCTCGTGATCAGTGTGTCTCAGAAGATGCCCTCGTCTCGTCTTCCCCGCTACTCTGTGGAAGAGAGTATCATCACCACCTGTCTCATCATTCATCTGAGCTCACCATTGAAGTCCATTACTCACCTCCTGTTGTCAGTCCATCACTCCAGATACCTCATCCTGTTCAATAAACATAAACTTACTGTTACTTACCTCTGTGTCCGGCCATATCTGTTACAGAAGATCGGACCTACTTATACCGACAAACAGGATGAGCTCTTCGGATCCCTTTCAGGAGTTGGTGGACTCCTTTAAGAAAATATTACTTCAATCACCTTCACCACCGGCACCATCCGCTCCTGCACCTCTGCCTACCCGCACGACAACCAGTACTTCTTCTACGATCGTTTTCGCCAGTCCCATGGCCAGACCAGCGCCCTTCTCTGGATCGGCGGAGGAGTGCAATGGCTTTCTCTTACAGTGCGCCCCCACCATTGATCTACACCCGCATATGTTCCACACTGACCAGTCGAAGATTGCCTTTGTTGTTACTTCCCTCACAGGCCCCGCACTCCGATGGGTAGAAACTATACTAAACCAGGCCAGACCCGTCACTCAAACGTTCTCCAACTTCATCCACCACTTTCAGGAAGTGTTCAGCAGCTCACCAGGAGACTCCTCCGTGGGAGAAAAACTTTATCGACTTCGACAAGGAACGATGCCCATTCACCAATATGCTCTCCAATTCCGAACCCTCGTGGCAGCCAGCGGCTAGAATGAGCCGTCTTTATTAACAGCCTTCAGACAAGGGCTTAACCCTCAACTACGTCTTCACCTCAGTGCTTATGACGACACGTATGGCCTGGAGAAGTTCATCCAACCGCATTCAATCTTGCTCCACAGACCCCTCCACAGCCATTGCCACTCCTCCTCCACGCCGATCAGTGATCCTCCAGAACCTATGCAAACAGACTCAACCAGCCTTTCACTACAACAGAGACAGAAACGGAACACCCAGGGGTTATGTCTGTACTGTGGCGCTAGTGGGCACAGAATCCTGGAGTGCCCTCTTCGTCCTCCTCTAACCTTGGTGAGTACCGTACGTCATCCCTTCACCAAACTAAACCCTCTTTCAACACGTGCTCAGCTTACTGCAGAATCCTTTGTAATTACAGTTACCGTCCTCCTCGACTCCGGCACTGCGGGAAACTTCATCTCTGGAGACCTCATCCAGCAGCTCCGGCTCCCGACCTCGGTCACGGAGACCGCTTACGAGGTCCAATCAATAACTGGCAAACCCCTAACATGGTGTCACGTCCGCCACAGTGTAGAACCCTTACGACTGCAAATTGGGCAATTACGTCAGGAGGAACTCCATTTACTGGTTCTGGAGGGTTCCACTGTGGATATCATCCTTGGCCGCCCATGGCTGGTGCAGCATGATCCCCACCTATCCTGGAGGACAGGAGAAGTCCTAAAGTGGGGCGAGAGCTGTTTTCCTCACTGTTTCCCCGGGTTACCATGACCTTCCCTCATGGATCCTATCCAACTTCCAGTTCATACCACCTCCATAGAGAGCCCTGTTGAGAAACTATCCATTGTTATGCCATGGTCTGTCTGAATACTCTATTCTGATTGGCTGGCAGGTGTTGATTAAATTCGTTTTCATGGGAGAATCTATCCACTATCACCCCCCCGAACAGAAAGCCATGGAGGGGTACATTGAGGAGGCATTGCACCAAGGTTACATAGTTCCATCTACCTCCCCTGCTGCTTCCAGTTTCTTCTTTGTGGCTAAGAAGGATGGCAGCCTGAGACCCTGCATCGATTACCGTAAGCTCAATGAAATCACTGTCAAGTTCAGATATCCTCTTCCCCTTGTCCCAACCGCTTTGGAACAACTTCGCGGTGCCACCATATTCACCAAGTTGGACCTCCGCAGCGCCTATAACCTCATCCGCATCCATAAAGGGGACGAATGGAAGACTGCTTTTGTGACCCCCACCGGCCACTACGAGTACCGGGTAATGCCATATGGGTTAGTCAATGCTCCTTCAGTCTTCCAAGGATTCATGCATGAGGTGCTCCGGGAGTTCCTTCACCGCTTTGTCATCGTTTACATAGACGACATCCTCATCTACTCCCGGAGCCTGGCCGAACATCGCCAACACGTTGTGGAGGTCCTCCAACGTTTACGGGAGTACCATCTGTATCTCAAGGCAGAGAAATGCACCTTCCACCAATCCACAGTCCACTTCCTCGGGTATATCATCAACAGTGGTGGCATCCACATGGACAAGGGAAGGTGGAGGCAATCACTTTCTGGCCCCTTCCTGCAAGTATCAAAGAGCTGCAAAGATTCTTAGGATTCTCCAATTTCTATCGACGGTTCATATCCAACTACAGCACCATCACAAGCCCGCTCACTGACCTACTCAAAGGCAAAACCAAATCACTCTCCTGGAACCCTAGTGCCCTAGAAGCCTTTGACAGACTCAAACATGCCTTCACCAGCGCACCAATCCTCGTTCACCCCAATCCTAACTTACCCTTTATCGTGGAGGTGGATGCCTCCACAACCGGTATCAGAGCTATACTCTCTCAGCAGCAGGGGACGCCTCCCAAACTCCATCCAAGCGCCTACTTCTCCCATAAACTCAGCCCGGCGGAGAGAAATTACAACATCGGCAACTGTGAACTTCTAGCCATCAAGCTCGCCTTGGAAGAGTGGAGGCACTGGTTGGAGGGGGCTGCACATCCCTTCCTAGTACTGACAGACCACAAAAATTTACAGTATCTCCGCAAGGCCAAGAGGTTAAACCCTAGACAAGCCAGATGGGCTCTATTCTTCACCCTGATTCCAATTCAAGATATCCTATCGTCCTGGTTCCAAAAATGTAAAGGCTGACGCCCTATCCCGTATCCATAACCCCGAAGAGAGTAATGAAGAACCGGAGAAGATTTTACCCACCGAGATCATCACCAGCCCCATTCAATGGACCTCTCCACCAGTCGCCTCTACCACTCCACCTGCCAATCCGCCGGGCTGTCCCCCTGATCACCAATATGTCCGAGAACTCAACGCGTCCCGCAGACAACGGATGGCAGCAGACGTCCGAAGATCAGTCAACCCCGAATATCAACCACGACAAAAGGTCTGGCTGTCCACAAGGGACATTAGGCTGCGCCTGCCTAGCCGGAAACTCAGTCCCAGATTCGTTGGACCCTTCACCATTCTGGAACGGATCAACCCGGTCACATACAAACTACAGTTACCTCCACTCTACAAGATTCACCCCACACTCCATGTATCCTTGCTCAAACCTTTCTATCCTTCTGTTTCCCCAGGGCCTGACCAGACAGAAGAACCCCCTCTCCCACTCACCCTGGACGAAGGAGCCGTATACCGAGTTAAGGAGATACTGGAATCCTGGCGCTGCGGTGGTAAACTAGAATACCTGGTGGATTGGGAAGGATACGGTCCTGAGGAACGCTCATGGGTACCTAGAGATGATATTCTGGACCCAACACTCCTTGAAGAATTCCACTCGACGCACCCCGATCGCCCAGCACCCCGAGGCCAGGGTAGACCACCACGACGCCGAGGGCGGCCCTCAGGAGCGGGCCGTGGAGAGGGGGGTACTGTCACGGATCGGCCAGGCCCTGCCCTCCACCAATCACAACGATCCACATCACCTGAGTACTAATCACGCTCACCTGCACCTTATCACCTCAGTCATCAACCCCAGCATATAAACCCTCACAACAGTCACTCTCATTGTCCGATCTCGTAACTACGACGTGGACTCTACTCCCTACGATCAACGTGCTGAGTATATACATTGCTAACTATACTTACCCCTTTGTGCCTTACCTCCTGTCTCTGCTCCTTGTGTCCTCCTCTCCTCCTAGATCATCTGTCCTCGTGATCAGTGTGTCTCAGAAGATTCCCTCACCATTGAAGTCCATTACTCACCTCCTGTCGTCAGTCCATCACTCCAGATACCTCATCCTGTTCAATAAACAAACTTACTATTACTTACCTCTGTGTCCGGCCATATCTGTTACAATAACACAGCACAAAATAATAATACTAAAGAAAAAAAAGTCCATCTCTCCTATTGGAATTAAAAAAGGTGACCTCTGCTCTGTAAACATCCATGTCAGTATTTCCCTTTTGAAAATAACAAATGGGAATAGATCACAAATGTATTTGGTGTTTTCATTTTGTATATTATTTCTACGTTTCTTTTGGACCTGAGGTACAGAACTTGAAAAATTTGACTTATGAATAATACTATAACAGGGATGATAAATCACAATGTTAATTAAATATTATTAATATAAGACTAACATTAACTTTATTTATCCCACAGAGGACACTGTTACTAATGAGGGGAATAAACTAAACTATTATTGTAATCAACTGTCATCCATACGTATTAATTTAATAATCTTTATTCATCTGATTTTACATATGGCCTGAAAAAAATCATGTCTATTTTGGTTTGTGAGATCAAAGATCGAGCTGCCCACACAAACATTAAGGAGGACAGAAACTTGTTGTCAACGCTGCCCAGCGACTTTCATTAATAAAATAGCTTAGATACTGGATTGCTACATTATATTAATCAGCAAAGAGGGGGTAAAATGACTGTTTATTGCACAGGGAGAACAGGTTGGCTAGCTGTGCATTATCCCTTATGTATACTCTTTAACAGCAATTTTTACGGCAATATTTAAATGACGCCCTGGTCATTCTTGGTGTACCCAAAATGGTCCCACACTATCGACTTCAGTCATTTCTCTGGTGGAAATAAAGGATCGCTTGGTTTGGTTCCTCTGTCATAGTTAATCTAGTGTGTGTGCAGCCTCCTGTCTCTGATAAGCACATCATTTTAAGCTGGTGCACCGCTAGTGTGACTTTGTTTTCGTTTTGCACAAGTTGCAACAGTTTCGTTCTGTGCAACAGAAACACTCGGTGTAGAGGAGCCTTTACGATTAATTAACCGTGACGTTTTAAAGCATGGTTAATCGCTGCATCCCTAATCAACACAGATGTGGATAAACACATCTGCTGCTTTTCATTAGCAGTCATTTCAGACACCGAATAATATCAGACATACTGCCACCACTAAACAGAACTGCGAGGGTTTCTATTTGAGCTGGCATGCACAAATATCATAAAAAAAATATCAAAAGAAAGTTGATCTGTGATGTTTGTCTTTGTTTAGTGGCCTTGGCAAACGCTTTTAGTCATTCTGTCATTAACTGTAACAAAAAATGTGAATATTATCTGCTTACCAGTCTGATGTTTTTCTGACATGATAAAAATCTCTCTAAAAACATTCTCTTTTGCAAATGCACTAAATTGGCATCGCGTTTCAGAGCTAGAGTATAGTCCAATAACAACCTTCTATTCATACAAGATCATAAAAATGCTGTTCAATATTAACAAGAACACCTGAAAGAAAACTGCAATTATTCGACAAATGTATCTAAGCTTTGGCCTGAACTTATACTTATTATAGGATGTGAAAGAATTTTAGTCAATCCATTGGCAAGATCACCATTCCTTGAAAATATTCAAACCCAGTGGGAAAAAAAAAAAATCAATCACTAGTGATAAAAGGAAGGCTAAAGTTCACCAGTCAGTTTCTATAAACCTGAACATCATGCCAATAACTGAAGAATTGTCAATTTTTTTTTTAGCATAAATGGGTAATGACTTATCCAAACTGTACAAAAGTGTTTGTCCTTCAGCAAAAAGCTGCAGGTCTTCTTCCTTTTTGTCTCCCATCTTGATTTTTAGTGTAAGTCTGAAAGAAATGGCTAAAAAACAAACTTGAACTTGACCCAAGTCTTTCATTTTAATTTTTGCTGTAATGAAGAACAGAAGTTTACTTTATGTGAAACGGTGTACATTAATAACATTCCACCTGACGGAATGCACTGCAACACTCTAATTGATATTCAACACTGATCAAAAAGGTCAACATAAACGTCTGAAATCTTTCATGTGGCTCGACCGTGAACACAACTGTAGGGCAGCCCTGCTAATGAAACAAAACAAAGAAAAAACCTTGAACCATCAGCCATCGCTGATTACTGTGCTTTTAAATGATCAATCTATTTAATCTTTGCATTTATTAATTATTATAAAGCAAAACTTTTAACCTGAGGTTAAAGGTTTATAGATTGGAAATGAACTTTACCTGGGGTTTTCTCAGAGGAGTCCTTCTCCACTAAAGCAATTTCAGTGCTCACGTCTTTTTTCTTACGAAGCATAGAGAGTAATGAGCTAAAAGAGATAGAGACAAAAGAAAAAATGGAAAACTAAAGCAAAATTTCCTGTTTCAACAAGAAACAAGTCATTGAAACGTCCCAAAGACCAAACAAGCATATTGATTGCAGTTTTTCATCTGATCTTTTTTATTATTAAGTTGTATTTCCTCATTTTGATGGCTTTCGTCAAAAACAGACACTCACCTGAGTGGGTTGCTTGAAGAGGCAGGCGGTGGAGGTGGAGGAGGTGGGGGCGGGGGTGGAGGAGGGGGTCCTGGGGCAGCTGGTGGTGGGTTGGAGACCTGCTGGAGCTTCTTTTTCAGTTCCTCCACTGCAAAACACAGAGATATAAATACTGGGTTATTTAGAGTGTTGTTCAAAAGTTTTGGGAGAAATTAAATACTTTTATTTAGCAAAGATGCATTACATTGATAAAAAGTGACAACAAATAAATTTATTAATGTGACAAAACTTTTCTATTTCAAATAAAATACTTTTCTTTAGAATTCTTTTTTTTTTTTGTTGAAAGAATTCTGAAAAAAATGTATCATGTTTTCCACTAAATGTTTAGAGAACGACTGATTCCAACACTGATTTCCTGAATACCAAATCAGCATATTAAAATGATTTCTGAAGGATCATGTGACACTAAAGACTTTAAAATATATTAAAATATATTTTAAAATTTAAAATATATTAAAATAGAAAACAGTTATTTTAAATTCTAATAATATTTCACAATATTACTGTATATTTCACTGTATTTTTTATCAAATAAATGCAGCCTTGGTGAGCATAAGAGACTTCTTTTTCAAAAATCTAAAAACTGACCCCTAACATGGTACCTGTGAATCTGAGGTCTTTAGCCTCGGTTTCAGCTTTGGAGTGTTTGTGCTGCCACTCTTTTCTCTCCTCTTCCAGCAAATCAGTCTGTCTCTGTAACGCTGTCAGCTGCTTCTTTAATTCACTGCCATGTATCTGCTCTTCAAGAGCCTTCACCTGGAATCCACCAACAAAACATGGGTTGTAAAAACAGAATGTGATCTTTGAACTTTAAGGTATAGTTCACTTATAAAATGAATACTCTGCCACCATGCCATCAAATGAAATGCTGACCAGGTCTCCTTCCACTTTCACTATATAGAAAATAGCAGCTTGGACACTGGACCTGTGTTTTTTTTGTACTGTCACTGAGATACTATTATAGTCTTTCTTAATGCATTTTCAGTTTTTATTTCAACTTTAGATGAAGTTTTGATAATTCTGTTGTTTTGTTTTTAAAGTTTTTATTATTATTTGTTTTTTAGTCTTAGTTTAGTTTGCCTTGGCAACATGTTGACATAAAATAAGTTTACGTTTTTTTAATATATTTTAAATGATTTCAGTTAAGGTTTGTTTTATTATTATTTCAAGCAACGGATTGTTTTAGTTGTAATTTTAGTTCACTATAAAAATCCTGCACTGTCCATACTAAATATCTCCTTATAAGTTCATGAAAGAAAATAAGTCTCGCCTTTCCAATGGAACGGTTTTTTGGGTGAACCATCCCTTTAAGGCAGGACAACATAGTGACTGTACTTCCATCCCTCACAGCCTCATTATTGTTCTTGTCATATTAAATGTCATTTACTCTGACTAAATAGTGATGGCTGACAAATACCATGAAGTGAGTAAAGCATTTTCCTTGATCCTTTAATGATTGTTTAAATGCAGAATACCGCTCATTTCTTCTCCTTTTAGAAAGTCACATAATGAACTGCATGTGTGTGTGTGTTTTGTTGTGACACTAGGAGGTTTTTTTTATGGTTGATTTGATTGGTTTGGCTGTTATTATTTTAATGACATTCAGTCTGCACCCTCTCAGGACACTGTGACCTAAAGGTCAGTGTGGGGATTAATGTGTGTATGTTTATTACCTGCTGTTGATGCTCAAGTCTCTGTGTCTCTAAAGTGTGTGTGAGTGTGTTGATCTCTGCCAGAGCTTTCTGCAGAGCTTCTGTTGGAGACACACTCTGGATCAACATCTGGCTTTGTCTTTTCAGCTTCTTCTGTTCTACTAGCATCTTCATTCACCCACAGAGAGACAGAGAGATAAGCACACATTCACACACCACTTAATTAACATTCCAGGATTCCACAAATATTCAGAGTTCCTAGCATGTCTTATACATTTCAATAAAGTAATTATGAAATCAAATCAAACTGAGCTTTTACCTCATGTGCAAACTTCTCTGCTTCAGAACGCAGGTCCCTCTCAAGCTTTAGATCATCCTGCAAGGCCTCAAACTCATCTAGAGCATATTGAGAAACTACACACATACACATACAGGTAAGCTTTTCTATATATCTTGTCTATGGTATAATTTAAATTCCTGTTGGCCTTCTGATGACATCCACTACAGGGCATAGACCTTTAAAATGCATTTTAGGGTGCAATATGCCATTTAAATCAGATCGGTCAAGTTAAGTTAGGTTACTTTTATTTCTATAGTTCTTTATACAATACAGATTTGTATCAAAGCAACTTCACAGTATAAACAGGAAAATAGCAGAATCAATTATGGAAACTCAACTATGGAGGCAGTTCAGATTCGGCTATTAAGCAGAAGACAATAGTGCCTGATGATGACCTTAGGCTCTTATCCATAATTCCACTTTCCTGACCTCTTTATAAGTCTTTTATTTAAATTACTGTTCAAAAGTTTGGGGTTGGTAATTTTTTTTTAATGTTTTTGAACGAAGTCTCTTATACCCACCCAGGCTGCATTTATTTAATCAAAATTACAGTAAAACCAGCAATATTGTAAAATATTGTTACAATTCTAAAAACTGAAAATATAATTTATTCTAAAATATAATTTATTCCTGTTACGGCAAAGCTGAATTTTCAGAATCCATTAACCCCAGTGTCACATGGTCCTTCAGAAATCATTTTAATATGCTGATTTGGTTGTTCAAGAAAAGTTTCTTATTATTATCAATATTGTGCTGCTTAAAACTTTTGTGGAAATGATACAAAAATATAATTAGAATGTTCAAATGAACAACATTTATTTCAAATAGAAATCTTTTGTAACATTATAAATGTCTTTACTTTTACCTTTGATCAGTTTAATTCATTCTTGCTGAATAAAAGAAAACTTCTTTCAAAAAAAGGTAATTCCTCCAAACTTTTGAACGGCAGCATATGACAACATTATCTTCTTTTGTATGCAACAGAGTGCATCTCTCTCAGATATATCATTATTAACAAAAGAAGACCAGAAATATAATTCTTTATTTAAAGTGACAAGATTATGACATCATGATTTTTCATGCATCAAATGATTAAACAACTCAAAACACAAACAAACAGAAAAAAATAATTGTGAAAAATGATGCATTCTGATTTTTGTGATATTTGCATGATCTGTTATGAGTCTATATTCAAACGAAAGGTGTCAGAAATCACAGATTTACATACAAAATACTGTATGACTTATTGTTATTGTATACAAGAAACACAGTATAGACTTTGAATGATACAATGAAGATGTACCAGAGTGTGTTAGGATCAATGAATGTCTGGACTGGAAAGCAGTAGAGAGAGAGCGAGAGAGAGGCTGATGTAAGGGAATACAGTAGAGAGCATAAGCACAACTGACCTCTGTTGTATTTTCCCAAGAGCTTCTTTTGTTGGAATGTTTCAGCTATTAAAACAGTATTATCATGCTTCTCTTTCAGGAGCTTAGGAAGAAAGGGAGAGTGAGAGCTTCATTTATTTGGGTATTTAACTGATTCATCTGAAACACGACAACTGAAACAACAATCACACAAAGACAGACCCCCTCTTCTCCATTCGATTGTCATTATTCTGAATGAAAGCCACTGTGAAACATGGCAAAGGTTAATATTAAAGACATTAAGGAGGTGGATCAATACATTTTTGTTCTGTCATGATTTTTACTTTTCATTAAGAAAAAAATAACATTTTGAGTGTATAATGTAGACATTTTTTAAAATGACGCACAGTAGAGCTTTCTTAAAAATGAGTAGTAAGTTAATGCAGTAAAACCCAAGATTAAGTGACTTTCTCACATACTTCCTGTCTAGTTTGGCAGAGCTGCTCTATTGTCGTCTCCAGATCGATCACAATCTGCTTCTTCTCAGCCAGGATCGCCTCTAGTTTATCCCTCAGCTCTACCACAAATAAACAAGAAAAAGTATATAAAAAAAAAAGTACAGTACAAAACAGCCTGAATTCTCAAGCGTCTTATAACCAAACATGAATTGAGAACTGCAGTGGAGGGCAAAATGACTTACATTTTTAGTCTGCTTCATACAAAAGCTACTGTATCTAAGACTTTGAATAAAGCATGTGCTGTGTGGACTACTTTTACAATGTTTTTCAGTGAAAGCCTTGAAAAAAGCCTGTTGAAAGCCTTTGGTCACTTTCAACTTTTGTTTAACTGTTTCAATATAAAGATCTTTTAAAAAAATTGCATTTAATACTTAAAACACATAAATAAATAAATGAATGAATAAATAAATAAATAAATAATGTAAAATGTAAAGTGGTCAATTTAAACTGTTGGCAGAGCTGGGTAGATTAATCTCCGTTTCTGATTCCAGATTACATGACAAAAATTGTAGTCAGTAACATAATCTGTTACATTACACATTTTAGGTAATATAATCAGATTACTTTTAGATTACTTTTGATTTAACTCGTTTATAACATTGATTTAAATAGCATTATCTTGTACCATAATGATGTAAAAAATACAAAGAGTAAGAAAACGTGTTCCATTCATTGTAATTAACAACATGAAGTGCATTAAACATTATATTACATCAAGGTTTCCCAAACTAGGGTTCGTAAAAGAACTGCAGGGGGGTTTTGAGATTAAAGAAAAGCTGACAATTAATTAAATCATAAAATATTAAAATGAAAATAAATCATTTTAAAACAAACTCCCTTTCGAGGAAAGTCTCTTCACTTGGCGGCCATATTTGCAACGTCCAGGGCAGCTCGTACAAGACATATCTTAATGAATGGGGGAATCCTGAAATCTCAAAAACTGCTCGCTGAACTCACAATTAAATAACATATGTCAAATTAGCAACAAAAATCTGAAATTAATTGCCCCATGAATGTTGTTTCTTATGCTCAAATAGCGTTAAAAAGCTTATTTTTCAGGCTAGACCAGCCAATGCGCATGCGGAGTAATAACGTGCTTATGACTGCTCATGTGCATTGGCTGGTCTAGTCAGGTTTCTATGGGAAATTTGGCTCTTTCTTTTAGAAGGTGGGACTATTCCTCAATATTGTGTGTTGCAGTTTCTCTCATTCATAAGTATAGGAGTGAACTGTCTTTGTATTTCTATAGTCTTTGTTTTAAATACAACACTAACTGAAAAAGATGAAATATTTTTATTTACCTGCATGCCATGTGATCATTAACATCAAAGAAATCGTGGACGTGCAAATGTGATTCTTAATTATTGAAATATTTATTTAAAAATCTCAGAGGTATTTAAAGCAAATATATTTGGTGAATAAGGTTTAGATGAAAAAAAGTTTTGGAATGCCTGCATTACATGTAACTAAGAAATAATGTGAATATGTGCATTTGGTTAATTATAATTAATAATACATGGTTAAAAAACCTAGAGTAATAATTTAAATAAAAATGAATGTGTCCATCAGCAGTTGATGCAATGTTGAAACCCTTCTTAAACCTGAAATTATTTTTGTAAATCCAGTGGTCCAATGCTGTCGCCACCTGAATAATGACTAGTCTATGTGTGAATGTCCTCAAAACCGGGCTATATATACATATATAATATGTATATAATCGGTAGGCTATTTTAGAAAGATGAAAAAGAGAAATTAGAGAGAATCAATGAATTACGAATACGTTATTGCTATTGTTTGAATAATATGTAATCATGTAATCCATAAAAAAGTAACCAGTCTGATTACGAGTATTTTAAAATGTAACTTACTCTAATTACAAGTACTTCATTTTTGGAATCTAATTACATCATTCAGATTACATGTAATCAGTTACTACCCAGCTCTGACTGTTGGTATATGTCAAAGTGTAAAATATTTTATATTTAATATTTAAAACAAAAGTACATAATAACGAAATTTAAATATTTGGATAAAAAAAATTCTAATAGCCTCAAAAACTAGACACTTAATGGCAAAGGCGTCTAATTTCTATACTACTAAATAATGACTGCTTTCACACAAGTTTGTCAGCCATTGTTTGACTAAACAGGTAGTCAAGCCTCAATTTAATGCCAGAGCCCATGTTATTATGACTGGCCCAGTCAATCTGCTTGAACAAAAAACCTGCAATTCTTTCACTGTCTGTGTCATAGAAATTATACACTTCATCTGTAGATGCAAAATATAAAGTGATAAAATATTTTATTAAGCAATACATTGTGGGACAGTGCATTGACCCACCTGTAATGACAATCTGACAGTGGGAGGAGCTACATACACCTGACTCCTCCTCCTGTGGATCTTCATCATCCTCATCATTCAGACTGATCTCAGCGATGACATCAGCACCAAGGCGGGACATAAAGAGCATACTCTTCCTCTTCAGAGAACGGTTCTGTCTGTTCAACTGAGAGAAAGATATACATTTGTGTATTTGAAAGATATTTTATCCAAAGCAGCTTAGAGTGCATTTAATGTACACATTTCAACTCATGATCCGAGTGCTGCTGGCATCACACAGTACCAATTGAGCTACACTATCAAAACATGAATTTGCTTGGTCTCGGTGAAGAGAACGAAAAGCCAGTGTCTACTGACATTGAAAAAAAAGTTAATCTAGTGAGGCCAATGTCGCCACATTTATAGGAATAATCAGAGATCAAAATGACACCTGTAACACCACAAATGATATAAAACCCAAGCCGGTGATTTTCTGTGTTTGCCACAGAGCGAAAAGATATGAGAAATCAAATCAGCAGCATGTAGACAGACCAGCCCGCTGGAACCCCAGCGGGCGCCCATGCAATTCCCCTCAATCACACAGCCAAACACACACAGCACGAACACTCTGGAAAAGAGCAATAATCAGGGGCAAAATAATAGACATTTCATTACACGTATGCAGGAGCAGCAGCAGCAGACACTCCTGTTTTCATAAATAATTACAGCATTCTATCAGGCGCGGCCACGGACCCCCTCCCTCGCCACATGCACATACCTGCATCCGAGAAATTTTACCTTTTTGAACACCCAATTAAAGTAATTTAAGACTGGTCATTCACACTTCAATTAGGGAGGCCACTTAATGGAAACTCAGAGAGCCAGTGGGGGTGGAGGTATGTAAATTAGTCCCGGATGAAATTCCAGTCAGAGAGAGAAAAAGAGCAGGAGGCAAGGATAAAATGCCCCTCTTTAATGAGCCTTTATTAATGACATCCAAGTGAGGACACAGCACGTGAATCCATTTCCTGATGCCGTCCTTCCTGCTGAATGCATCTTTTAAAAATGCAATCAACAACACATAATATGGGGATAAACACGCAGACACACACGCATACACGCCTGCTCTGCGATAATCATCTGGCATTGATGAGAGCGCAGCGGTGAAATTACACAGTGGCAGAAATCAGACGTGCGTTCCCGAGGTGGCCAGGCCCCTCATCTCCTCTGATCACACATCAAAACAAAATGTCATGTGTTTGGATTGCACTTTGATTTGACTGCCACCACCCGCGAACCCTCATCCATTACTGCTTTTTAATTCAAAATGTTCCCGAGTTTAAGAAATTGATTATGATTTTTTCCCTCTTCTTTTTTTTTGTCTGCCTCAGGGTCTCTTGGCAGACAAAATTACAGCCGTCATACACAATAAATCATACCGCTGAAATGTAGAGACTGTTTGAGACAATTCCACTCGCCATCCTCCAATCACACCTACCAAAATTTTTGGACTAATTTAAATGTAAATTTGGGATGAGCCAATGCTGTAATTTTCACAACGTCTCCTTCACACTTTCAAAAAAGAGGTGAGATTTCTTTTCCATCCTGCAGGCTGAGATGCAAATCAAGTCAAAGTCTTTCATACTTGTTTTATAAATATTTGCAAAATTAGTTCACATAAATACAGCGACAAGGCAAAATCTAAATTTCACGTCTGGATATTTACTTGTTTACTGGGTAAGCAGCCAGAAAATAAGTGGAATAATGTATAGTCTGTTGGTCATTATGGTAAAATAAACTTAGGAATGAAAATAATTATCACAGATCTGTGAATACCAATAAGGTGATAATTATTTTCATGCTATGGCATACAAATAGCCAGCATTAAAATGTAATACAGTTTTATATAAATAGATGAATAAAAACACTAAAATTTAGTACAGTATGAAAATGTGATGTATTCAGTTTGAGATATGCTAATGATTACGTTTAACAGTGATATTAAACCTTTAGTGTTTTAAAAGATTAACGTTAAGTTAAAATTAGATGATGTATAATTAAATAACCAATTGCATTCAATACCAATAAATTAAAACAAATTGTAATATCATCAGATACACAATATGGTACCAATATATTGTGCATTTCTAAATAGGAATCTTTCTAATTTTGGGGATAATGACCCACTGACTTTATATATTACATAAAATGTGTGAAGGCAAAATGTATCACCGTTTCCACAGAACTTTTCTTATCTTGATAATGACTGGGGTAAAAACGGCTGAAAAATCAGCTTTGCCCTCAAAGGCCATCACAAAATAAATTACATTTTAGAATATTTTATTTAAAATTGTTATAATAATACTTAATTACTTATAACAATACTTACTTACGTATTTTTGATCAAATAAATGCAGTTTTGGTAAGCATAAGAGACTTTTGAATGATATTGTAAAAAAAATAAATAATAAAAATAACTCTTGGGAAAATCAACAATTTTAATGCAACAAAGTGTTTCCTGCCTTAAAATAAAGACAGATGAGATATTTGAGAGGAATCGGCTATGTGTTGAAAGAGAGCAACTAGTGACAAACACAACTGCATCCTCAAACAGTCATGTGTCCTGACAGATGGAAGATGAGCAAACCTGTGGAGGCCGAAACCTACAGGACTCTCCCGCTGTTAGTCGCACAGACGTGAGGGGCTCAGTGTGTGGGTGTTCACAGAGCGGCCAGGACAAAGGGCATCTGCACTGGTTTTCATGCGCAGTGGCCGCCGGCGAACACAGAACAAGCTGGGCTGTGCATTTAAGGATGTCAGGAAACCATTGATTGGTTAAATCGAGCTTTTATCCAACACATAATGCTGAGGCACAAAACGGCCCAGCTGCAGGTCTATTTCCTCCGTACAAATGAAATGCTCTGCAGTCTTCCTCAACCGCAGCTCTCAGAAACATCTGTGATGGCTTCACATACTTCAAGGAAAAAATGTTGCTATACCTCAAGAGAAATCTCGCAAGCGATTCTCAAGAAATGGCAGGAATGAAATCCTGTCATCCATGCTAAATAACAGTCAGCCAGCAGGGTTTTGTCACCTCAGTCTATTTTGTCAAGTACAAAAAAATAAATGCCAGTTTTCATTTGCACAGTAAAATGTCTTCTTTTTTTGGACGCAGAAAGACTTCAAATGACAGCTACCCTGCATCTAAAATGCAGGACAACAGTGTCTTTTTTCAATCTAAAGACTATTTTCTCCTGGTCTTTATCTCTTTTATCTGTGCCTTTATTCCTTTCACTGCTACTGTTCTCTCATTTCTCTCTCTGTGTGTGGTGATCAGCGCTCATCACCGACAGACAGCAGAAGAAAGTTGATTCATCCATCAGAGAGACCGCAATGAGCCGGTAATCGTTCCCGCTAATTTGCCTCACACCTGGGCTTTTAGAGATCCATTTACCTGCTGAGCGCTCAGTGTAGATGCCACTTCACTTTTCAGACCCGACTGAGCCTGAACGGCAGAACTGAAACCCAACTAAACAATGTGCTGAGCTGGGACTGATGGCAAATTGAATACTTCTGTAATGAGCGGGTCCAGTGAGGTGGGCTGGCAGTCAACACCAAGATGCAGGTATACGGGAGGGAGAAAGTCTTTAAGATTGTCTCCAGCATGAACTGAATGGATTGACTGCCCATGTGGAGTACAATTGTGTGTACTTTGCTCAGGATGGAGGAGGAAATAAATGGATAGAAGGGTGGTTGGACAGAGGCATGATGGATCCCATTCCCAATCTATTTACTGTGAAAGCATAAGCATAAACATAGGTGTATGATTCTGGAAGTATTGTTTCTGAGAAGTGTAAAGGAGAACTGAATGAAACAGAATAGAACAGAACACATTGTAACAAGACCAAGTGAAACAGATAAGAAGAGAATCAAAAGAAACAGTATCAAATGAAGAACAGAATCCAATGAACCACAACTTAACAGTACAGAATCAAATGAAACAGAACAAAAATAGAATCACATGAATCAGAGCACAGGGGAATTAAATAAAACAGAATCAAAATCAAACAAAAAAAGAACAGAATCAAATAAATAGAACAGAATAGCATCAAATGACGAGAACAGAAGAGAAGAAAATTAAAGGAATAAGAACACAAAAGAAGAATCAAATGGAACAGAACAGATGATCATAACTTTATTGTAAAACCCCCACCTTTGAGGCCAAAGCTTCTACACTCTCTCTGCATGTCTTCTCGATCTCAAGATTCTCCTGAATGTTGTTCACCTCCTCGATCACCCTGTGTGACACTGAAGACAAGCAACATGTCAAATATTTTGATGTTTTCTTCAACACAAACACACTACAGTTGTCACTACAGGCAAGCAGACAACTAATTGTCTGTCATGCACACACTGGAACAGCCAGCACAGTACATCATGACGTTCACAGACAAGGTCACAACATCATACAATTACTCTGTCCAGAGCACTGAAACTTAGAACAGCTCTTTATCAGCTATCATGCTCTCCAGACTTATTTTGAGCAAGTCGGCTGAGGGACATTTGGTGTGTGAAACAGCTGGAACTACAGTTCATATGGTGGACATAACACATGGTAACACAATGCTAGCAAGGATTTGAACTGTTTGATAGTTGATGTAGTAGTTATAGAAGTATTCTGTAGTGTGACTCAAAACATCTTTGTAATTCTTATTATATTATGTCATTATACAATTCATTTTATAACCTAATTGTAATTTAAAGATTTATATGGATATGGAATATTTGAATCCATTGATCTGTCACCCTGTTGGACTATTTAAGTGAACAGTTTTCCATCATTATCTGCATATTTGAACCCTTTCCAACACATACATAAACACGCACTACCATTCAAAAGTTTTTTTTGAGAAATTAATACTTTTATTCATAAAGAATGCATTGAATTAATCAAAAGTGACAGTAAAGACAGTTATGTTGCAAAAGATTTCTAGTTCAAATAAATGATGTTCTTTTGAACTTTCTAATCATCAGAGAATCCTGAAATAAAATGCATTACGGTAATGTATCAGTGCAGTAACATAAAATGTATCAAAATATTAAGTATAACAACTGTTTTCAACATCGATATTAATAGTAAATGTTTCTTGAGTGCTAAATCAGCATTTTAGACTGATTTATGAAGGCTCATGTGACGCTGAACACTGGAGAAATGGCTGCTGAAAATTCAGTTTTGCCATCACAGAAATAAATTACATTTTAAAATATATCAAAACGAAAAATAGCTAATTATCAAATAAATGCAACCTTGAAGAGCACAAGAGACTTCTATCAAAAAGGTTAAAAATTGTATATTATATATACATACATATATATATATATATATATATATAAACACAAATATCTTGATGCTGAAAAAATGTCCTTCTTACTTGTCCTTCTTTCAGATTTTCTTTTCTACACAATAACCTCTCCATCTAAGCTTTCACAGAGATGCTGTCTATTTTATAGATCTATTTGAATTAGTTCAGTGTTGCCCCTCATAATGATCCTATAGGGACGGGAGACTGAGATCAGCGCAGGCCTGTCTAGCCAAGGCTCATTGTTTGGGTTAATCGAGTTATCTGCGGTGTTTCCTTGCTTTCACTGGCAAGAACCTTCAAAAATCCAGTGTCTCTGAAGAGTCTCTCTTTGTGATACATTTCTAAACATTTAAGGTTAGTCTCTCACGTGCAAAAAGAGTCTCAAAACAAGCTGATTTGAGACTAAACTTTCAACATTCAAATTCAAAACACAGTCAGCCTGACGAGCAGCCACAATCTATCAACTTCCAAAGAGGCGGAAGATGGCGAGATGGAAGAGGCAGATGCTCTTAACGCCTGGAGCTCTTACCTTATTTGTGTCCGTAATCACCAGAGACTGGCCACGGACCAGCTCACAGCCTCTTAACTAATTACACATTGTGGTTGAGAGGCAAAAACAGGAATTAGCACCATCACGGCCAGCGGCTGCCTCCCAATGACACCTAATTAAAACTTGATGAACGCCTGTGTCTGCGATATCCAAGTTCCCGCTGTAAGCCTTTCGCTGTCACTCATTAAACAGTACTTAGCTGCCAGTTGGTCCCCCTCCACCCCATCTTTCATCTCTCTCTCTCACTGGTAGTACTAGCACTAAGTGACAGGTTAATTGTAATAGCTGCTACACATAAACCGGGCTAAGTGTGAGGCAGTTGTGGAGCAGGAGGGGGACGAGGGGGAGACTTCACACGTCAGGCTTGGCAGCTTTAATTGTAAGTTTTGGCCTCGCCATCAACGTTGCATCTTCAAATCTCTTTCTTCTCGCGCCGTTCCTCCGTTTTCCCCCCGGCTCTTCGCGCACGCGTCTTCTCAGAGACAGACAGTGATTACGTGCATGAGGATGCCGAGTATAATGCTATCGGGCCTGCGTGTTGGAGAAGTGAATTAGAGCCTCTGATGCTGTTTCTACAGCGCCGAGCTTGATGAGGGGGCAGATGCCTTTGTGGTCTTATCATTAGAACACAATGGTCATGTTGTCATCAACCTTGCCATCTCCAATTGAAAAGACATGATTGTGTGTTGGGGGCTTTTTTCTCGCTCGCTCGCTCCCCAGCTCCCCCCCAGCCAGCCAGCCTCCCCCTCGGTC
Organism: Onychostoma macrolepis; assembly: GCF_012432095.1. Taxonomy (NCBI): domain Eukaryota; kingdom Metazoa; phylum Chordata; class Actinopteri; order Cypriniformes; family Cyprinidae; genus Onychostoma; species Onychostoma macrolepis. Next base: position 11,268,859 of record NC_081171.1, read on the forward strand.
GCTTTGTACTGAATAGAAGCAATTTTCCGAGAGCTATGAAATCACGTAATAGCTCCTAATATGCAGCTGCTCTGCTAGAAGCTGCAGCCACTATTTAAGTGGAAGTCATACACAATACGTGTTTATGGCGGAGGAAACATGAGTAAAGGCCAAGATTATTCACAAAAACACATACTCTTCTCTATCAAATAATGACCTATTTTGTGCATTAAAATGAGAATGTAATGGATTTTCCCCCCCTCCTCCCCAACACCACCAGCCATTTGTTGTGCTTTTTTAAAACTTTGCCTTTTTATTCATGTTTGAATTCCACGTTTCCCCCGGTGAAGAAAAAGAAGGTGACATTTGTATAGAAGCACGAGAGAGGTGAAGTGCGGCGATTTGGTGAGGGAGGGACCACCAAAAATCCTATCTGAAACTGAAACCTGTCGCTTTCCCCCTCACTCAGGTGTGTGTGATTGATATCAACCCCAAATTTCAGACTATGAGAGAGCGAAAGCGGTCGATAGCTCCACTCATGTCTGCAAAAAGAACATCTCAGATGTGAATTTGGTACCTAATGTTTTCATCAAAACATCCAACCCAGCATTACATACCCATTTGAGCACAGTGAATGTAAACTCAAATACATCATTTGTTCACACAAGGATTTTTGCAGTTTGAATAACATTAAAACAGGTCTTGTTGGAAAACGGAAAAAATTATTATGGAATAACTGGGTGTGTGTCTATCTGGAATGGTGTCATAGTTCTTGCAATATTCTGGGATCAAAGTCCAAAGGAGCAAAGCACATATAGCCTGTATTTCCCACAGAAACTGAAGTGAAAGTAGACTTTATAAATCACACCTGCTTTAATGTACTACACAGAAGGATATCTGATGTGAATTTGATGATCCTTGAAGTGAATCCAAGATATTAAAAACCAACCTTGTTCAAATTCTTTTAGCTTCCTTAAGGACTCATCTCTCTCTTCTTGCATTTTTTTACACTGAAAAAAAAAAAAAAATCTATTATCAGATTTATATCATATCATTTTTACAGATTATCAGATTTACAACCCGAATTCTGGATATACTTTAATTTTTCATTTTATTCAAATTTAAAAAGCGTCCCAAACGCATTTTAAATTTGAATAAAATGAAAACTAAAAGACTTTCAAAATCACATGAGCCAATATTTTATTCACAATAGAACCGAGAACATAAATGTTTAAACTGAGAAATTTTACACATTTATCCACTAAATGAGCTCATTTCAAATTTGATGCCTGCAACAGGTCTCAGAAAAGTTGGCATGGGGGCAACAAAGGGCTGAAAATGCAAGAGATTTTTAAAAGATTCAGCTGGGAGAACATCTAGCAACTAATTAAGTTAATTGACATCAGGTCTGTAACATGATTAGCTATAAAAGGGATGTCTTAGAAAGAAAGAGTCTCTGAGAAGTAAAGATGGGCAGAGGCTCTCGAATCTGTGAAAGAGTGTGTAAAAAGATTGTGGAACACTTTAAAAACAACGTTCCTCAACATCAAATTGCAAAGGCTTTGCAAATCTCATTATCTAGAGTGCATAACATCATCAAAAGATTCAGAGAAACTGGAGAAATCTCTGTGCGTAAAGGCCGGGACACACTAAGCCGACGGTCGGCCGTCTGGCAACGTCGGGCTGACGGCAAGTGACGGTCGGGCTAGTTTGTTTGGTGTGTTCCACTCGTCGGGCTCTCCGTCGGCGCGAGTGAGAACTCTGATTGGATGTTCAGTTTAGCGAACGAGTCAGTGCCCTAGAATTAAAGCGCAAGTGATTAAAACAAGCATGCAGTGGCGGTTCTACATTGAATTACTCTCCGGGCGAGACCCCCCCCCCCCATCCGTGAAAAAAAAAAATCTAGTTTTTTTTGCAAAAAAATTTGCACAAACAGCCATGTTTTACTATAACAATATAAGTTTATAAGCTTATATTTCTCAATTGCACAAATCCTTCAACAGAACATTTGAAAAACACAATTCTGCACAAAACAGTATAAGTTATCAGAACTCTATACTGTATATACATAAACACTCTGTGTTTATTTGGCAATCGACAATCAACAGATTTCCCATCCCCCAACACCGTCACTCAAGACCAGAAGTCAAGACTAAACCAGTTCACCTCCACATAATCGTTTTGTATATTTTACTAGCCATTTCACACAATTCAGAAAAAACAAAAACGTGCAAATTATAGGCCTGTGTTTTAATATTATGAATGAAATGTGCGTTATTTGGAAGAAAGTCAAGGTGTGACTGACTTTATCCCACTTGTCCCACTAATGGAGCGGACAAGCACTAGAGGGCTGCATTGGGTTTGGGCTCCCGCGGGACCCAACGCAAATCTCGCGGGAGCGGGTGGTTTTACCTTTGCTGCGGGCTAGAGTGGGCGGTTAGAAATTTTCGCGGGAGACCCGCAGGGAACGGTGGGATTTGGTGTGTAATAGAAATGGAGTCAACACATTAAGTTGAGAAGAAAATTAAAGCGGCTGTTTACATGACAAAAGCAAAGCAAGGCAAGTCAGACATCTGGAAACAATTCTCAATTGTCACTGAAAAAAATGGGAAAGACTTAAACTTCGTAAGTTGCGAAAAATGTGCACAAGGACATAAATCTGGCACCTCTGCCTGAGGCGACATACCTATTTTCTAAGTTCTATCTATGTGTTTATTTACTTAAGTTAAAGTTATTTCATATTTTGCTTTGGTTTATTTAGCATACTTAAACTGTTTGTTAACAGTTAAGTTCATTGCACATTGAGTCTGAAATTTTTGCTCATCCTTTCCTATCAAAATGCATGCTACAGATGCGAAAACTTAGAAACTCGAACCTGATTTTTTTTTTTTTTATGAAGGACGAAAGTTTCGGAGGCAGTGTGTGACATAATGTGAGGTTGTATTTATTTTTTAAGGTGCGAACATTTCGGACTGGGTGTGAAATGACCTTTAAACTGTTTGTTTAGTAAATCGTTTGGTGCTTCTGTATCAAGCAGTAGGCTACTTTTAAAAACTGAGGTAACCTTACTGCTATTTGTGCTTTTGTTTTAACGGTTAATGTTTAATAACGCTAATAAAACAAATACCCAATGTTTTTGTGGGGTGTGGTGCTTTGGTTTAGCATTATTTCATCTTATTTAAACGCAATCATGTTTAAATCCTGTTATTCTGGATGATAAGTTGAACGAATATTTGCGTATTTGTGTAGCCAACATTTTTTTTACAAGCTCTGAGAGCAAGTCCGTGGGAGCGGGCGGGAATGGACACAAACATTGCGGGTGTGGGCGGGAGTGGAACACGCAGGTTGCGGGAGCAGGCGGTCCTGGTCAGAAATTCAGCGGGAGCGGGTGGGTGCGGGTTTAAGAAAACAGTCCCGCGCAGGGCTCTACACGGCACCTTCTCAGCAAGCAGGGGCACCAATTTGCCAATTCCCCACACAGTTATATGATAGATAACAGAAAACCGCTTAGCGGTGCAGATGATTTTTTTATTATAATTTTTTTTTTCCAAGTGCTTGTGCCGCCCCCCACTTGTCATGAAAAAATGCCGCCCCGGGCGGCTGCCCCGTTCACCCATGCCTAAAACCGCCACTGCAAGCATGTAAATGAAGGCGGTACAGACAGAAGGCTGTTTAAATGTTACGTGATCTTTCCAACCCGATCTCATGAAAGTGCGTATAATAGTACGCCAAATAAAAACGAAAACTCGTGGTATTGATACGCAAAAATGGACTTTGGTGTGTCTATGCTATGTGATGGGTAGGATTAGGGTTGTGGTGTAGATGCATATCATATGTACGCGAAAACTGCGTATATCTTTGTTTCGGTTTCTCCTTTTGAATGATGAATATACTATTGATAGCTGCTGATATGGACAGCTTGTTCCTCTCACGCATGCACAGAACGCACGTGTCAGTTTGCCGTCGGCTGTAGTCTGTGCGGTGTGTTCGAGCGCAGCTTTTTGGTCCGATGCTGCTGACGCGAGGTGACAACACCATCGGCTTTCGTTGCCGCTAGTTCTTTGAAGTCGGCTTGGTGTGTCCCGGCCTTGAGGGACAAGGCCAAAGACCTTTGTTGGATGCCTGTGGTCTTCAGGCCCTTAGACGACACTGCATCACTCATCAGCATGATTCTGCCATTAGCATTACTAAATGGGCCCAGGAATACTTCCAGAAACCACTGTCGGTAAACACATTCCACCTGTTTCAAAGTGGAAAAGTGTTCTATGGTCAGACGAGTCCAAATTTGACATTCTTGTTGGAAATTACAGACGCTCTGTCCTCCGGGCTAAAGAGGAGGGAGACCTTCCAGCATGTTATCAGCGTTCAGTTCAAAAGCCAGCATCTCTGATGGTATGGAGGTGCATAAGTGCATACGGTATGGGCAGCTTGCATGTTTTGGAAGGTACTATGAATGCTGAAAGATAGGGATGTAACAATTTACTCAACTCACGATTTGATTCACAATTTTGATTTCACGATTCGATTCATGATTTCTTTTTAACAAAATGAGATTTGAGACAAATTATAAATTAAATGTGTCCTTTTATTATTGCTTGGACAAAATGCTGCACGTTTATTTGTGAAATTGAAATATAACACTATAATAATATACTATTATTGCTCTTTTGTTGGTTTTGATAGCTTCTATTGTCCTCATTTGTAAGTCGCTTTGGATAAAAGCATCTGCTAAATAACAAAATGTAAATATAATGTAAATGTATATAAATTGAAATTTTAAAACAAGCCCCAAATTAAATAAATAAGTAACACAAATAAAAGAAATATCTTCATAAAAACAAAATAAGGCTTTGTCTGTGCTCTTTCCATTTAAAATTAGAGGCAAACACTACATTTTAATCATGATCCAAACAAAGATGCTGCATACATGCAGCATGAGCAGTTTTTAATCTAAATTAGACTGTATAATTACAAAATTTGTAGCAAAAACAGAATGGTCTGACTTCAGTTTTGTGAAACCATACACAGAAACAGCAGACGAGCTGAATGAGACGCAGATTCACTCTCTGCCAGCAGGTGGCGCTTGAAGCGTTTCCTTGGTTTCCGCTATAAACAAAGCAGTGCTGCACTTATACAGAGGCAAGATGAAAAGAAAAAATACCATCTAAACTTTTCTAAAGACAGTAAGAATCGCGATTTGTTTGGCATCTTTGTTTGGCAACGATTTGAATCGTCACATGTTTGAATCGATTTTCAACCGGCTCGCGGTTAATCATTACATCCCTACTGAAAGGTATATAAAGGTTTTAGAGCAACATATGCTCCCCTCCACACGACGTCTATTTCAGGGAAAGCCTTGTGAATTTCAGCAGGACAATGCAAAACCACATACTGCAGCTATTACAACAGCATGGCTTCGTAGTAGAAGAGTCTGGGAGCTGAATTAGCCTGCCTGCAGTCCAGATCTTTGACCTAGAGAACATTTTTCATTAAATGAAAAATACGTCAAAGACGACCACAAACTCTTCAGCAGTTGGAAACTTATATCAGGCAAGAATGGGACCAAATTCCAACACCAAAACTCCAGAAACTCATAACCTTGATGCCCAGACGCCTTCAAACTGTTTTGAAAAGAAGAGGAGATGCTACACCTGGTAAACATGCCCCCGTCCCAACTATTTTGAGACCTGTAGCAGGCATCAAATTTTAAATTAGCTCATTTTGTGCATAAAATTTTAAAATTTCTCAGTTTAAACATTTGTTATGTTATCTATGTTCTATTGTGAATAAAATATTGGCTCATGTGATTTGAAATTCTTTTAATTTTCATTTTATTCAAATTTAAAAAATGTCCCAACATTTCCGGAATTCGGGTTGTACATCAAATACATCATATATTGTATATGGCTGGTTCAGTGTTAGAACAATTTTTTTTATTTGAAACAGAACATGTGCACTCATTTAAAATTATTTATTTAAATAATAATTTATCTACATTTTATTTTTATTTTTATTAAAAGCAAACAATATCAAAATATAATTTTTCAATGGATAGTTCACCTAACAATGAAAATGCTGTCATCATTTACTCACCATCAAGAATGTACAGTTTAAAAGTTTGAAAGATTTTTTCCTAAATGTTTTTGAAAGAAGTCTTTCACGTTCACTAAGGCTACATTTATTTGATAAAAAATGTCAAAATATTATTTCAATTTAACATAGTTAATTTCTATTTTAATATATTTTAATGTAATTTATTCCTGTGGTGGCAAAGCTAAGTTTTCAGCAGCCATTACTCAAGTCTTTAGAAAGATTTCTGAAAGAACATGTGACACTAATCTACTCATTTCCCCCTCATCTTGATTAAATAAATGCATCCTTTTTGAACAAAAGTCTTCTTTCAAAAACATTAAAAAAAAAATCTTACAGACCTCAAACTTTTGAATGGTAGTATACATGAAGGTGAGTAAAGATGACAGAATGCAGAATGTTGTGTTCCAATACAATGAAAGTCAATGAAGTGCTGAAAAATATATATATTTTTCCTAAATATTTTCTTTTATTTTCGGGTGAACTATTACCTTTAAGACCACACACAGATCTTAGAAGAGCAAGGAAAAAGGAAATAAAGGGTGAAAGAAAGTCAGCATGACAGTAAATATCTTACCTCCTTTTTGATTTTCTCATATTCTTTTTGGAGGCTTTCATACTGGAGAAGTACTGCAGAAATACAAGGACGCCAGTTAAACATATCTCACAAATTCCCATGAACTACACAGTAAGTTAATGCAACACATTACACGAGAGCTCAACTCAGGAGGAAACTTCTTCTGCAAACCGCATCTCATATCCAGCATGGGGACAGCTCATGGAAACGAGTGCTAATTTACACAGAAGTATTTTTAATGTTGCAAAAATATATAATTACAAATAGAGGAAATTCTCTTCCAGGATGATAAATACATTTGCTGGTGAGGATGATGACAGTTCCACTCATATCTGTCTACATTCTGCCTGTTGTATGAATCAGCATCAGCTCTACTGAATATGCATCTAATTTTAGAACAGAAGACATGATCTGTAAAGGGTTCACAAACCACACTGTGTCTGGGTTATTAATGTCACAGTGACACAGACTACCATGGAAAATACCAGAACAGACAGCAACTTCAGTTTAATTTTTATCAAGTTCCAGTCTTCAGTAGAATAACGTGAATAATCCTAATGTTTTCTCTCTCTATTTATGAGGTCAGTAGGGCACTTTGAGCAAAAGGATACGATACAAATCTCGCCTTAAGACATCTTTCAAAGCGTTGTTTACTAACCTAATTCTAGAGGGAAATTATACAGCAGTCAAGAACATTTACTCATTTAATTCCAACAATAACATTTGTGGGTTCAAAAAAAGTTGATGTGTTTAAGCGTTCAAGAGGTGAAACTTAAAGTGCAGACTGTCTTGATTTCATGTATTTTGATTTCAGACTTGATTGCAGACTCAACGGTCTTGATTTCAACAGTTTTACATGGCTGCTGTAAACAGGCTTTCAGAGATGGTATCTGTGCCAAAGCTCCATGTCATAATAATATTCAAATGGTCATATAAATAATTATCACAATACATGTCAGTGGGCACATTTGTGCCCATTAGAAAACCCAATATGTTTCATTTGGTTATCCAAGGAGTAAAATACATGTGTTTACTTAGCTAGGACAAAATATAATTAAATGGGTAATAAGATGTCAAGACAGGCTGCAATATAGGCTACATTTCATCTTTACATGAAAACAAAAGAAATGCCAGGATGTTAACCAAAAATGTGTGTGCATGTCCAAACAAGCCTCTCAAAGCAAAAGGATTTATGGAGTATTTGTAAAGGAGTATTTTCCACTGCATGCAGAAGAGATTACAAAGTACAGAGAATGTAAAGACACAATCTTTGTTCCACTTCAGAATTTGTTGGTTGGTAAATTGATTATTTTGTTTCCTCGTACAAGAACTATTATGGGCGTTTTCTTTCTGAGAAAAAGGTTAAAAGAAAAAAAGAAAAGAAAAAAAATATTACCTCATTTAGGCCAGTTATTATAGTAAGTGTGTGTTGACAGTTTCAGCAGCCTAGTTTCTATACACTAATAAGCGCACTGGTTAGGGCACTCCAGCACTCCTAATGCATTCGACACAGTCACTCTTACTTACCTTTGTTGGACAGTTCTGAAATCATTTTCACTTCTTTCTGCTCTCCCGTGGACGCCATTGAGAATTCCTGTGGTCACTGATTCAAAACTCCGGTTAAGCACAGCACGAGCGATACAGGAAATGACACCTGGTCACACCTACGGTCGCCCGCGTGCTCCGTTAAAGTAAAAATGTACCATGTAAACCATAGTTTTTATTTAAAAAGTAACAGATTTCATTTTGTTCATTTCGTTCTATTATTTAAATTGGTTTTGTTCAATTGTCTCAGACCTATACTGTTAAAAAATAGTTATATATATATATATATATATATATATATATATATATATATATATACATACATTTTTTAAACTGCTGTTATATTAGTGTGGCCTCATTTTATTGGGGTCCAAACATTTTGCCCCTTTTAAAGATGATTTGCAAGTTAGTGTATTCGTTTAGGAAGGAAATATAAGAAATATAATAAAAGATGGATAAAGAAAACAGGAAAAATCAAGGTAAATATAACTTGAAAATTGATATCCAACTTTTTTTTGTGTAATTTCAAATGTACCAATAATTTGTCAGTAAGCAGAAAGTAAAAATTATAGTTATTGTGTGTAAAACGCTGGCGATTTTAAATGCAATTTTATTCTAAAAGTGTTCACACGTAATTTCCATACATGTCTAGAATTATCTATAAGCGGGAAAAAACTACTGCAAAATCGAAGTGTGTAATTTGAACTGATTTTTTCAATGTCATTTTTGCTGATATGTTTTTATTGTAGTAACTATGGTATTCAAGGGAAAACAACCCCTGGGGCATAAAATTGGCAGAAGTTAAAGAAACACCCACTAACTATAGGAACTATGATATTGTTGTGGAAACTGTTATATTGATATTATATTGATTTTTATAAGGACTTCAATTAACATCACTGTTATTAGGACAAATAAACGAAGTAGTCAGCCAGTCTTGATATAACAATATAATTTAATTCATCTGAGAGGTTTGACAGGTTTAACAGCAATCAACACAAGTAAAACACATTTACACATACAAGAGGGGAATGTTTAATCAGTCTTATATATCTCAGCACATAATTCAAAGCGCAGATGCCGTAAACATCTTTCATCTTCCTCTAAAAGGGAAATAACAGCCGTCAGTGACAAGCTTACATACTATATGATCATTCAACACCTATAATTAGTCTGTCAGCACAACACAATCCAAGTTTGGTGCCCAAACATTCATTTGAATTTGTTTATTGGATATTAAAATAAATAAAAGCAAATATTTTCAAGGGAAGGGCCGAAAATTAATTTGTAAATCAGATATTCTCATGGCTTAAATTGGAATGTTTTGAAAAATGGCATTAATTGTGTGCTTGTTGCAGTGATGAATGGAGGACATGGGAGAGCACATAAATGTGCAAGTAAGTCCATAAATTTTTCCCTTTGAGCTCAAATATTTTTAATATTCTCTTTAGGTTGTGGACAGTGAAATAATTTGAACAAATAAAAAAGAAAAGAAATGAACGACAGGACAGTATGCATCTCCTAAACAAAACACTGAAACAAAAGCAAATCACGATTACATATTCTATCCACACAATAAAGTACACACAAACATGTATAACACAACAATGGGGGACAATGGAATAATCTCTGGTGGTCATAAAACATGGGATAATAATGGATATTTGATCCATTTTATGAATATTAAATGTGTATTATCCCAGAGTTATGCCCTGTAAGTCTAAACACCACTTGTCAGAGTAGAGGTGGACACAAGGGATGACATTTTCTGAGGAGAACAGGTCATGTGACCTTTAGCCCAGGCCTCCAGAAGGTGTAATGGTCTTAGGAGGTTCCGTGACGGGCAGCAGACTCTCTCGGGTAGAATTCGGCCAGTGTGCTCTGAGGAATTCTCTTCAGCATTTCTTTGGGGAAGATTCGGAGCAACTGCCAACCAATGTCCAGTGTCTCAAACACAGTTCTGTTGTCATAGGGACCTAGAGAAATAGACACATACCTCATAACTTCAAAGTCACATGACATAACACTCAAGCTTCCATTATGTATCATAACTTTTGAATCATTAGTCAGAGGCTCAAGTGACTTATACCATTGGAATCTATGCCACGAGCAATAATACATATTTATGATTTCATTTCCATCACGAAAAATTCTGTGCCAGACTCACGTATGCTTTATGTAACTGACTGGACTTCTTAGAGGATTTCTTAAAGGAGTAAATAAAAAGGGCTATAAAAAAAACCTATAAAGACTTGTACTGGAAAAAATTATGCACTCATATGTCAGAGAGTTCATGGAGGGCTCAGACCGTTTTTGAAATAAATTTGTGTTTTTATTCGCCTTTTATCTATATATAGACTTTTATCTTTTGAACTTTATATTTAGCAAAGAACCTGAAATAAAATGCACCACAGTTCCCACAAAAATATTAAGCAGCACAAATATAATAATGATTTCTGAAGGCTGGAGTAATGGCTTTACCATCACAGTAAGAAATTACATTTTAAAATACATATGAATAGAAAATAGTTATTTTAAATGGTAATAAAATGTCAAAATATTATTGTTTTTACTGAATTTTTACATAATTTCAGCCTTGGTGAGCGTAAGAGACTTCTTTCAAAAATATTTTTTTAAATCTTACCGACCCAAACTTATGATTGGTGTACACAGACAGATAAAGAAACATAAAAATAATAAAATCTAATATAAAAAGAATTATAATCAGATGTTAATTTCTGAGAGTTTTAGCTTTGAAGGAAAAAAAAAAAAAAAAAGTGTGAATGTCAATGAATGGGATGTTCTTTAAGAAACTGGCTTTATAGCCTTATATTCGGCTCCATGTTGCTTAAAAGATCAAAATCGCTGACTGACACACAGCATCTTTAATGGCATATTTTAGTTAAACAGAAACGCTATATTGTTCCACAAAAATGCTGGGAGGATGAGTGAATGCATGTTTTGTTCTCTGTAAATAGAAGCAATAACTGAGATTGTTTGAGTCCAACATGTGTTGGTGGAACAATGTCCTTTTCTACCACTGATGGTAATGACACAGCAACTGTGCGACAGACACAAAGGGAGCTGAGAGATTTCATCCCCAAAATAGGGCTGTGATCAATATGAAAGATGTACAAACTTATTCTTTTTAAAGTGAAGTGAAGGGTTTGATGGAGACGGAGGGCCTTGCACCTTGTGGCATGCTGAAGAGTGACAGCATTGAGAAGAACATTCACTGAGGTGAAAGTGCTTGAGGCAGAGCAAGAGCAGTGGCTGATAGAAAAACAGTCTAGTGGTTTCCAATATAGACTAGAAAACAGCATAATAGTGTACGCGTACACACTCAAACAGTCTAAAGAACCTTGGAATTTGAAGAAAAAAAAAGAATTACTCAAGTATGATGAACTCTGCTTAAAATAAAGCTAAAGTTCCATTTACCCGAGAAAAACAGTTCTAACATTTATGCCAAATTTAGAAAGTGAATGAGCCAATGCGGTATAGAAAATCGTACGCTAGTGGTTTTTACCTTGAGCAATGAAATTCTTTTCAAACTTCTGCAGGAACTCCAGGTACAGCAGGTCATCTGGGGTCAAAGCTTCCTCACCCACCACAGCCTTCATGGCCTGAACATCTTTACCAATAGCATAACATGCATACTATGGGATTAAGAGAGAAACAAAAGGAGAATTAGACTGAAAAATCAATTAAATGGCCAACTGTGGGAAGAACGTTCCAAACTTAATTACCAGCTGGTTAGAGACATCAGCATGATCTTTGCGGGTCATGCCTTCTCCGATAGCGGATTTCATCAAACGAGAGAGAGATGGCAGTACGTTGATGGGAGGATAGATCTTTAAGTGGGAAAAATAGAACAATCATGAGTTAAGCCTGGAATACACTACGCGATTTTTGCCCCAATTTCCCCCCAATTTTACAGTCTGAACAAGTTGACGCTAGTTGAGGAAAGTTGAAGCCAGTCTGCAGATTACAGCTGACAGATTCCACAGAAAATCGTGTGGTGTATGATGGTCACAGACTTCGATTTTTTAGCTTCAGACTTTGACTCCATCCAGTTGGAGGATATCAAACATGTTTGATATTTTCAGCCGATTTTAGAACACATATGTTTTCATTTGTCATGCGTCTCCTAGCAACAAGGCGCACGTTTCTGCGTGAGTTTGCTGTGATCGGAACAACTTTAAAGTCTGGTAGTGTATGATCTTCAGTCGCGTAGTGTATGATGCCCAGTTTTCCTTTGTCACTATTTACATAGTCGGTAAGTGTATGATGCCTAGTGTTTTAAAAATCTGTTCAGATTTTAAAAGTCGTGTAGTGTATTCCAGGCTTTAGGTAATAAAAGGAAAAACTTTGGAAATATTCACCTTAAAGGTTAATTATTAAATATTGATAATAAATTCATGTATAGAGTCTTACAGTATTTGGAGATTCTGCACAGCTGCTAAACTTCTCACCTGTCTGTTATGCAGTTGTCTGTCAACATACACCTGTCCCTCTGTGATGTATCCCGTCAGATCAGGGATCGGATGGGTAATATCTGTAAACGGGCAAAAATGAAATGGGCAGATTTAAGCAATTTTATGCAGTCAAAATTGCTTTTTCAAGTCATAAATTATGTCGATGTTGTTATTAATAGCATTTATAAGCCATTTAATTTGCTGATCTGAAGATACTAAGAGGCATAGTAATATTGTGTTTTGGACAGAACAGAGTGAGTTTTTAAGATAGAAGGGCAAAGAAAATGAGAAAGAAGAAAGATGGAGGTTTCCTGGTGCTGCTATAATAGGGAACACCCATTCAGAAACACACACAGGTCCTTCACAAGGATGTTTCTATAGTAACCAAAGCCATCAAGAGTGCTAGTTACTGGGCGCAGTTGCTGTGTCCAGCCTGAACACAAAATAAAGAAGTGCACATTTTATATAACTGTCCACAATCAATCTGATTCTAGCAAGTTTTGTAATGGTGAAAGGACACCTTCACCACTGAAAACGAAATGAAACTTCATTAAAATCATATACATTTTATGCAGCAATCAAGTGTGCAAGAATGTGCGAATGTGCTTGGCTGTAGTTTAGAGACAAAACTGAGAAGTGACCTAAAACTTGCAAAAGCTTTGTTAAGGAACATTACGGGATGTCCTCATTTGGAAAAATTAAAAAATAACTAAACTGAGATAACTAAATGACACACTAAACTAAATTAGATAACTGAAAATAAATGTAATTAAAATAACTAAAGTAACTAATTAAATATATATATTTTTTAATATTTGTTTTCATTTTTTACATTTGTTTTCACCAGGCTGAATTCAAAGTTTCATAGAAAAGCAATAGGACACTTCTTGACAAACTGCTCAAAAAGAATAGGATGAGTTGCATGCTGAAGTTGAATATTTGTTGAAATGGCTTTACAGTATGTCATCAATAATTACAGTGTACAAAAAATAAGTGTGTGTGTGTGAGTGTGAGTGTGAGTGTGTGTGTGTGTGTGAGTGTGTGTGTGCGTGTACCATCATTAGGCATGGTTAGAATGGGGATCTGGGTGATTGATCCATTCCTGCCCTCCACTCTTCCAGCACGCTCGTAGATTGTAGCAAGATCAGTGTACATATAACCTGGGAAACCACGACGACCCGGCACCTCTTCACGGGCAGCAGAAACCTAAAACCACAACAAATCAAGACAAAACAGGCATTTTACATCATGACAATTGAAGTTCTGTGTAGAATGTGTATATAAAAGTTTTAAATGTCTCCCGTGAAGTTACACAGGAGCATCTTATGAAACTAAACCGCAACATCTGTTCCACACAAACCGATCAATGACAGCCATTTCAAGTCAGTCAAATGATTTTAATCTGTTTTCTACTTGCTGCATCTGCAAACCGAGGCATTTTTATAAGCAGAAAATACGCTCAGATCTTCTCCCAAGGTTAAAGCGAGTGTAGACACTGTTCTGAGCCTCACCTTTACCAGGCTGAATGGGAGAGGGAGTTAAATGTTAATGCTCCCACCGCTCTTTGGAAGCGTCTGACTACTGCAGAAGCCAAAGCAGGCGGCTTCGATAGGGCTGAATGTATCCCAAGGTTACAGTGGCACAAAGGCAGGAAGGAATGGTCCTTTCACATGCACACAAACTATTTAGAATGAGTATTGTGTGTCTGACACATTTAGATATCCAAACATGTGTGTGGCACAAAAATGATAAGCACTGACATGAGGGTGGAAGAAAGAAGATGCTGCCAGAAAAAAGCATCTTCAGAAGGCTGAACATCCCACTGCTCCCATGTTTTGAATGGCATACTACCATACAACTCATATTATTTTGCTGTTATGTGGAATGTGAGCTAATTAATTTACCAAAATGTGCAGTATGCATCCACTTTACGGAATGCAGTATCTTCAATCTTCAAAATCTTCCATTTTCTTCACTCTTCCAGCGCAAAAAAATAAAAAGCAGCATCAACCTTGAATTTTTTCAAAAAAATTATAAAAATAATTTTCTTGATTTTTTCTTAAATGCATTCTTCTTCACTCATGACTTAATATAAAAACTAAAAACACATAAAATATATATATATTAAAATTATTTTCTTGTTTCCTCTTGGCAACTCGATCCAACAGTGAGTCAAGACAAATATATTATATCTCAAAATACATTAAGGATCTAGTTCATTCATCACACTGCAATAGGAAGGTCATCATGTTGAGCAAATTGCATTTTGTAATAAAGCACCCAGTGTGCTCTTGTTGTATTTTCCTGAACTGTAGGGTCCTCTGCGAATTTTATGCATATAGAAAATTTGCATACAAGACACGTATTTAGAGCAGAAATAATATGAGTAGTATAGCATAAATGTATAAATAACTATTTATATTTTTCTACATTGTGTTGTATTTTTTAGAATTGTTTAGGTTACATTTTTTATGTAATCTAAATTCTTATGTTAATTCTATTTGGTACAGAGAGTTGTACAAAGCATTTCACAGCATGTTGTACTTCTCGGTGTATGCTCGTGACCAATAACACTTGATTTGATCTATCAATATGCAATTCGGAACAAAGCCAATGTGTTTAACATCGAGTTTTGTTTAAAACACGATTTTTACACTTTGGCAGATGGTGCTGAAATCCATTCATTACAATTGGACACAGTGGCTCTTCAACATAAGCCACAGAGGAAACACGATACTAACCGTAACGCTAGCCATTGCTCCAGCCTCTAAAATGGTTCCAAATGTCAAGAGGGGTTACTATGCTTTTGTTACACGAGATTGTGCTCTTTCATAGCTGTCATAGCTGTTTGTTCACTGCCGAACAGTTGGAATATGATGTAAAGGAAATAGCCCTGTACATGCAAAGTCAATTACTTGTATTGCTAAGCAGAGTTGAGAGATGCTAAGTAAGGTTGTATATATATATATATATGATACATGATAACGCAATATAAATGTGTTTGCTGTGCATCTAGCCTAAGAAGTGCACAGTACAATGGCTGGGAAAATACTAAATGATATAGAGACTAGATAAAGAGACTTAGGATTATTTACTTGACAAGGTCAATTATGCTTAAGCAGGTATGAAATTCAAATGGAGAACAGCATGACATATGATGAAACGGGGAACTGGAAATATCACCACGAAGCACAGAAGGTGTTTCAGATTTTCTTGCCCTTGCATTTAATAGAAAAACCTACTTTTCCCTTGAATGCTTTCATAGCTATAAAATGTCAATATGAACTGTTTATATGAAATACAAGAGCATTATGACTCTGTAAAGGAGACCTTCAACCATGTTTGTTGAAATGGTTGAATTCACCATAACAAGATTTAATAAATAAAAGACATACATCCTTAAAAGATGCATTGAGTGAGTGCTTACAGCTTGTCTGTTTACCCATATAAACCCACTGAAATATATTCCGAGCCTTTTAGGCTCACCAAGTCTGCCTTTATGTGATCCAAAAGTGCAGTAAAAAAAAAAAAAAAAAAAAAAAAAGTAGTATTGTGACACATTGTTACAATTTAAAATGACTGTATCTATTTTAATATATTTTACAATGTAATGTACCCCTGTGATATCAAAGCTGAATTTTCAGCATCATTACTTCAGTGTCTTCACTGTCACATGATCCTTCTGAAATCAATCTAATATGCTGATTTGATGCTTGAAAACAGTTGGGCTGATTAATAGTTTTGTTTTTTTACAGTTTTAACTGTCACTTAATTTAATGTCTTTGCTGTATAAAAAAATATTAATAAAAAAAAGAATCCCTTACTATTCGCAAACTTTTGAACTAAAGTGTAAAACCTTACAATAGCCAGTAATCACCATGCATTTTTGTACTGGAAAAGAGCACTTTTATTATTTTATTCCACTGAGAAAAAAAGGCATATGAATTGAGCAATTTTAAGTTTTTGTTTATGGTAGTTAATTAAAATCTACTTTTCTCAAAAATCTGAGGCTCTTGCATTTTAAATGGTCTTTGATTCTGACATTCATTATGAGGAAATAATTTTATCGATATGATATCGTCCTCACCTCTCTCAGAGCCTCTGCGTAGGAGCTCATGTCCGTGAGGATGACCAACACGTGCTTCTCACACTGATAAGCCAGATACTCTGCTGTGGTCAAAGCCAGACGCGGGGTGATGATTCGTTCAATACTACGTAAAACAATTCAAAAGATTCAAATAGTCAATATATATGTTATACAAAATGCATTACATAGGAGAGAGGTGATTTAAATGAATTCTCACGTAGGATCGTTGGCCAGGTTCAGGAACAAGCACACATTGTCCATAGAACCGTTCTCCTCAAAGTCTGACTTGAAGAAACGAGCAGTCTCCATGTTGACCTGGGATTCAAACAAACAAACATGTGAAACACTGAATAAATCCAGAGTAAGACCTTCACTTCCTGTTTCACCAGGCTCTAATGAACTGACATGTCAGGTACTTTCTTGTTCATTGTTCAACCAAAACCTCCACTATTCAGTTCAAAATGACCTCTTGAAGTACATTTCCTGCTAAAGAAAATCCTTCTCCTTTTATAAAAGGTTTAGCATTTTGACCACCCTGTGCATGAAATCAAGATATTGAGTTACAGGCGTCAAAAGCGAATGCATTAGTCACAAGTCCGTACCGGGAGCCCAGCGGCCACAGGACACAAGGCAGGGTCAGTGACATTTCAGGCATGGGTTAATGGAAGCCCTCCACACTAGAATACACAGGTGAACCTGACACCTGACACAGATAATACCTGTCTGAGAGGACAGACCGCAGCCACTCAGGTGACAATAATAAAGGTTTGGAGAGGAAGCAGACAGGTGAGGGCAGAAGGTTAAGGTGGTGTTGAAGAGCAGGATTAAGACACCTACGAGGACCAAAATTCACCCACTCACACAAAATGGACACAATTTTACATTCCGTCCACTGAGAGGATCATTTTACACAAGCATCTTGAAATTCATGCAAACAGTTGACCCATGTATAGAAACATAGATGTAAAACAGATTTCCTGTTGTAAAGAAAATTAACACACAAGGAACCTCAAGTAAAACAAGCCTCTAACCGTGGTAGGAAAAGAAAAAAAAGAAAAAAAATACTTGAAAAGTGGCACAAATAAAGACAATGAAAAACCACTCACCCCCATAGCAGCAAAGACAATGGCAAAGTTTTCTGCACTGTAGTCCATCACATCTTTCGGTTTCTGGACCAAACCAGCCTGACGACAGATCTGGGCAGCAATCTACCAATCAAAAAGCACAGAACCAAAAATTTAGAGTTGTACAATTTCATAAAAAAAGTAAGGGGTCAGGTAAGTTTTAATGTTTTTGAAAGAAGGTCCTTGTTCACTAAGGCTGCATTTATTTGATTAAAGATACAGTACAAAAAAACCTGTACTTTTGTGAAATATAATTATAATTTCAACAGTTTTGTAGTTTAATATATTGTAAAAAAATATATACTTAAAAGTAATTGATTTTTGTGATGGCATTAGCCATTACTCCATTCTTCAGTGTCACAATCTTTCAGAAATCATTCTAATATGATAATATGTTGCTCAAGAAACATTTCTTCTTATTATTATTTATTATCAATGTTGAAAAACATTGTGCTGCTTAATATTTTGCGGACACCATGATGAGTTCTCTGTAGATGTAATGATTCACTGTGATTTGAATCGATTGAAAATTGATTCAAATATGAGACGATTCAAATAGGTTGAGGTGCAAAACAAATCACAATACATTTAGGGATAGGAGTTAATAAGAATGTATCTCTGTGGGGAAATGACTGTCTTTAGAAAAGTTTAGATGGTATTTTCTTTTCATCTTGCCTCTGAACTATGCACATTAAAGTTCAAAAGTGTAGTGCTGCTTTGTTTACAGCGGTAACCGAGGAAAGGCTATAATGCCTGTTCCATAAGAACCACCTGCTGGCAGAGAGTGAATTTGCGTATCATTCAGCTCCTCTGCTGTTTCGGTTTCATGCAGATATTTTTTATGTATAGTTTCAGAAAACTGAAGTCAGACAATTCTGTTTTTGCTTCAAATTTCGAAATTATACAATTTAAATTTAGATTAATTAACTGCTCATGTTGCATGTATGCAGCTTCTTTTTTGGATCATGTTAAAGGTCCCATGAAATGCTTTGAAACACGCAGCGTTATTCTATGTGTTGACGTCATTTTAACCGAAACAGGAAGACAGGGCGGGACATATCAAACAGCCCTGCCCCTTTTTAAAATAGCCAATAGCGTTGTCATCACAGCTTGAGCTAAAGCCGTTCAGAGCCGTTGAGCTCCGTAAAGCCGCATTTGACAGGGTATGACAGCTACAATCTCATCCATATTGCTATAAAATATAGCATTCTGTGTAGAATTCAAATAGGTCCGATACGTTTTGTGGTCTGCGCCGACTCGCGCATGTGATCCGCTCCGTGCTATCGTGTCTCTGGACCAGAGCAGTGTGTGTGCGGTGCGGTGGTTAGCGTGACAGCGTGAAACCAGATTTCTTTTTTTCCTCAATGGAAAGCATATTTACACTGTCTGAATCATTCCCTGTCCCCTGTATAGTGCACTACGTGCCATTCACCGTACAGAAAATACTAATTCTGTGAACAAGTGACCTATTTCAGCTACGGCTTCAGCGTCTATTTATAGTGTAATTCTCGAAAGCATTTGATTGGGCAGAAAGTTTGATGAGAATATGAAGTACGATGTGACATCATTAAAATCGTTGAGCCGTTTTGACGGAAGTGACGAACTGCAAGTTTTGAATGCTTATATCTTCTAAATGCGAATTTTGTCACTGTTTTGGAACACACTGGCATACAGATAAACTTAAGACTAACATATTGATACTAACACCCAAAAAACTTCAATTTTGATTTCATGGGACCTTTAAAATGCAGTGGTTGCCTCTAATTTTAAATGGAAAGAGCACAGACAAAGCCTTAGTTTTATTTGAAGAGATTTATTTTATTTGTGTAACTTATTTGATTTGGGGTTTCAATTTTGTTTTGTTATATTTCAATTTCACAAAGAAATGTGCAGCATTTTGTCCAAGCAATAATAAAAGGACACATTTTTATATACTGTATAATTTATCTTAAATCTCATTTTATTAGAAAAAAAGCGTGAGAAATTTGAATCGTGAAGTCAAAATTTTGAATTGAATCGTGAGTTTAGTGAATCGTTACATCCCAAGTTCTCTGATGAATAGAAAAAAAAAAAAAAAAGCAAAACAGCATTTATTTAAATTGGAAATGTTTGTAACATTATAAAATGTATTTACTACCACTTTTGATTAATTTAATGCATTCTTGCGAAACAAAAGTATTCATTTATTTTAAAAATCATACTGATGCCAAACTTTTCACAGGGGTTAAAGCAAAAAATAAAACAAACAAAAAAAACTTTTGACTGACAATTTTTCCTCGGCCAAACCCCATTCCACAGCCATACCTGTCACACACCCAGTTTAAGAGCCGTGTTTGTCTTCTTGTAATTAGGAGCGCTTAGGAGCACCTTCTAATCGATAATAAAAAAATTCTGATAAAAAATTAGCCTTCTTAATACGAGGTGATATTTAACTCCTTAAAGTGACTTACAGGGGTATTTTCTTTTTACCTTTGCAATGGCATCATTTTCAAACTTTTTAAAATCTCTATTTAAAACAATATAATAAGAAGTAGAATAAGACAAATAAGTTACCAATCATATGAAATTAGTATTAATAAAAAATGTATTTGTTCTACAGAGGTGGCACAGAAGAACGTAAAAGTGGCTTTCATTTTCAGACATTTAATGAGGCTCAGAGGTGGCATGAGTGCAATTAAATTCATAGATTCATGTGGAGATTGTTTTAAATATACAATTTTAAATATAGAAATATTAAATGATTTAAATAACTGAAATTATAAGCTAAAAATGAAACAAACCGCCAGCAGGTGGCGACAAGTCGCTGATTTTATCACGGAATCATTCATTCAATTGATTCGTTCAAACCGCTGATTCATTCAGGAATGAAGCAAGTGACTGTCTTTGTGAATGGGTAATCATGAATCACTGACTCACTAGATCCGTTCAAAAACGCACTTTCATTCATGAATGAAACACCGCTGTGTTTGCTTTTAGAGACGCGAAGCGGCTCAGCTGTTACTTTATTTGGAACTATTTTCGTTGATGATATAGAGCAAAATCATGCAGTACTTGTTTATTGATCTGTTGTATTAAATCAATATCACATTTGCAATCTCCCTTAATAATTATTAAAAGCTGTCACTCTCCTTATCGCGATCTGTGGGCGCACAGAAAATGAGAGCGCGCGAGTGAGTTCTCAAGACTCAAAAGCACGTGCAAATGTGATACATTCTGTCGGAACCTGCGGCAATGAATTATTATTAATAGCCGCAATCCCTCGCCGAAATTAAATTTCTGCTCTGTGTTCTCTGCTAATAACCTGACTGTGAATGATGCGAGCGGTGTTACTATGTTGTCAGTGAGAAGCTGCAACCGTGATGATTTTAGGTGTGCCGGCAGAACAACAACAACGCGCTACATGTTTCTTTTCCCCTCATTTTTTCAAATTGATGGAAATCCGTCGTAGACTGGCTGCAATTAACGGAAATCCGTCGTCGCGACAGAGAACTTTAATCCCTGTATTATAGAGCTAAAATGAACACCAAATTTGAGTGCAAAGACAATTTCCATAATATATATATATATATATATATATGTGTGTGTGTGTGTGTGTGTGTGTGTGTGTGTGTGTGAGAATGTATATTTGTGCATGTATTTGCAACAAAGAGATTAAGACCACAAGCATGAGGAATTTCACGCTTATCACTTAATGTAATGGTCCTGGACATCTAATCCCACCTGACCCCTGTCTGAACTCTGACCCAGAACACCTGTTTCTCTGAGGGGATAAAGCCGGCTGTGACCCCACGACTCCTGTTTAATGAAACGAGAAACTTTTATATCACAGCACAGTGCCTTCATTAGTGAGACACTGAAACCCTCTTTACACTTGGGCTGTTGGAAGTTCACACCATTCAACCTTGGCTTTTGATCATATATTTTCATACCTGACAATCACTAGAGTTTATTCTCTTTTCAAAGTATATATACACTGAAAACAGTAAATTTTTTCCTCTTAATCTGATTCATTAACTATTGTCCGATTCATCTTACTGTCATGACAGAATTCAATACTCTTCCTTCCTGAATGTATGTAGTTGATGATTCACTCTTTCAGACCTGGAACAGGTTTCTTTAGGCACACTGTAAAAAATAATTGTAATTTTAACTGTAAAATTTTGTAAAAACGCTACGGAAAAAAAAAAACTGTTAATAGGTTAACAGCAAGTTCCCGTAATATATACAGGGAAAAACTGTAAGAGATCTAACCAGACACTTCATGTAATTTTACAGTAAAATGCTGTTAATTGTACAGTTTTTAGAAGTAAACAAGAACAAATCAATGTATAATTTACAGTCAAAAACTGTAAACTGATATTCCCAGAATTCCCTGCGTGACACTCCACATTTGAATGTATTTTGTTAAAATAATCATGTTTTTTTTAAATAGTTTTTGTTATCAGTTACGTACATTTGGGCTTTGTTACATCATCTGTTGTTTAATGAAAGTTTATTGCATTATTTAAGTATCATGTGTGTTACCATGATGGTGTTTTGTGTTTGCATGAATGACTCTGTGCACCTTCTATATATTAGTATATACTTCTGCTTGTTGTGAAGCTATTGGTGATGATCTTTGATTCTTCATGTGGCTTTCTCTTTTACCACCTGCATTATTATAGTGGTTGTCAATATGTTAAAGGTACAAAACAGATTTTAATAGCTGTGTGCGTTGTTGAATTTACTGGTTTACATTAAAATTGTCTTGTTTGTAAATGTACAATTTTTGGCCGCAAATGTGTTTACAGTTTTTCTGTTTTTACAAAATTATTATGGCAACCACAGCTGCCAAAATTATTTTGCAAAAACCACAGAATTAGTTTTTTTACAGTGCATGGAACAGATCTGAACATAAGAGATGGGCTTTTCACACTTGTAATTGTTAACTCTTAAAGCTTTCGTAATTCTGTTCTTTAACTCGCTTCAACATTCTAGCAGAACAATTTCACAATGTATACTTTTCAATAGGCAGCTTAAAAGCAGAATTAACTTTGGTCTGCAGTTGGTTTTCATAAACTATATTCATATTCTTTACCCAGGGTCTTAAAGGGTTTAAAATGACAAAAACCCTGGGTTAGTCACAGTGTGAAAAGCCAAAAGTGTTGTGGTTTATTATTATTGCTTGTGTGTATGAGTTTAAGGGTGTTAATGGGAAGTTTCCGGTTGATGGTTTGGAGAAAACAGCTCTCGAGTGTTAAAATCTCAGGGTTGAGTGAACCAGCCAATACTAATCACGAAAGATAAACATGTATGGTATGGTGACGTCTTTGGTTCACTTAGTTTTGTTGTGGCCACAAGATATTAATTCATGGGAACATCATATTAACTCGTGGGAACGTAATATTATGTTGTGGCCACGAGATCGTTTTGTCGAGGTAACGACATCCTTATGTCGTGGCCACAAGATGTGAAGTCGTCCATTTCTTGTGACCACAACTTCTTATGTTAAGGGAACGATATATTTTTCTCGTGGCCATGAGTTCAATGCGTAAACAAACATGCGTGACCATAGCAACCCGGGATTATCAGAGATGGATAAAACATTTTTATTAACATTTTTATTCATTTAATATTTGTATATTATTATTATATTAACTTGTTAGGGCTATATTTTTATATTTATTTTATATAAATATAATATTTTATTAGGCTATTTCCCCTTTCAATTAGCGTATCGCTTTACCTAATTAACGGTATAATTATGCTAGTATTTGCTATATATTTTGCAAATACTGTAAACGCCTGACAATTATGCTAATACTTTATGATTGCATTTATGCCCGTGTGTGATGATAAATGAGCGTGCCGTGTTTTCATTTATAAATGAAACTACATGAATGATTCATTCCTCAACGAAACTCTATAATATTTATAATTATTAATTTGCCAAAATAAAATGAAATATATGTTAAATTCGACCTTTAAACTGCACTTCCAGTAGGCTATGAATTCCAGTAAGCATAATCAAAGCTTTATTGGCATGTCGAGCATTTACAGTAGGCTACTATTTACAAAACTATAGTCAGAACGTTATGTAAAGAGATCGAAATGAAGGGAAAAAACGAATATAAAAATATAATAATAGGCTAATAATAAATAATAATATACAAATATTACAGAAAAAGACGATCAGTTAATAGACACAGCTACAAGACTGTTTTCTTGTTGGCCTATTTTATTTGATGTACTTTATGTAACATTTGATAAACTTAATTCGAATGCTGTCTACCTTGCGTACAATAGCCTACAGTCCGGTAGCCTAAGCTAAGTTAATATAATAATTTAATAATGTAATCATTTCTATAATAATTTCTTAATTACTTGAAATGAAAATATGCTTTTTTTTTTAATGTATACCGCACATACAATGCTTTATCTAAATAACAGAGGACATAAACGGATCATGATCCTGTTTATATAGCAAAAGCAAAAGAAAACCTTTAAAATAGTGCAAAATATACAATCAACTGAAAACATAAATAATAGAGATAAAATAGAGTCAATGGTTTGAGAATATTCATGTTCTTCCTTTGAGTTCAGAACTGAGGAGATTCTAAAACTCTTTAATCTTCCTATGGTACATGCCTTTGAAGGTTTGAGACACTTGACTGAAGATGGGCTCTGTAATTTTATAATTCTCAACTATTTGGAAAGACTGCACCAAAACTGAGGCTAAAACAATGGCAGGGAGGTTTAAAAATGATTTGACCTTGAATTACTAAAAACTACTTCACACAAAATAATTATAGTTGTGAGAGTCAACTAGACTCTGGGGACTAGTAAACTAGCTATGATACACCTTCCCACACTTCCTACTATTCCTACTCAATTCAAGGCAGCCTACTTATATCCTTAACAGCTCATGTCGTGGGTTATTACATTCATTTTCCAGCCTGACAGCAGATAAGTTTGGCAGCTAAGTCACTTACAGTCATAGCTAGTAACCAACTGCAATAGCCTATTTATGATCTCTGGGGCAGAGATGACTTTCTGCAAGCAACCTCTTTATAATAATAAACTATGTGGCAGTGTATACATAGAAAGTCCTTGTAATCCCTCACTAAAAGCCTTGAAAATTATGTTCCTGTGTGTATTCCTCTTCATAATTCATGCGATAAAGAGTTGGTGGTGGCGTTTATGACCTTTGCTATGTCCTTTGAAAGTGTGAGGAACCAATTTAGAGTTCAAGAATCATTTATGGTTCTCATCATTCAGTTCAGCAAGGACATCATACTCATCTTGGAACTAAACAAACCAACTGACCTAAAGCATGTTCTGGATGTATTGATCAGTACTAAGTGGTTGGTTTTGTTTGCTTACTCTAAAGCTCTCGAAATCATACCGGTTCCTCCCGCATTCACACGAGACGAGAATGTGATGAAACGAACTCTGACCTACCTCACTGTTTCCACAGAAACACCACAGGGTGAAATCAATTACAGATCCCTCTCAAATTAACGTTAATCACACAGCCTTGTCTCCCTCGCAAGCATAATACAGAAAAAGGCTTTGCGGCTGGCTCACTGCTGCACAATAAAGTGCTAAATTTGATCACAACACTTCAAATGAGGGAATTTAAATAAATCCCTCTAGGTTTAATTAAAAAAATTTAAACACACTGGCAAGCAGCAGGGCTTGTATTGTATCATCAGTTCCTGAATTGGGTCCTGTAAAAAAACACATTCCTGCAGTGCATTTCAAAGAAAGTTAAAATCTAGCAAGCTGAATGCAAAAACAAGGTGAATCTATTAATGTGGCCATGCGTTGAAACAAAAGTACAGGAAATGTGTAGTGATAAAGAAAGAAGTCTGGTCAGGCTAAATAATTATCCAATACCAATAATCTCAAAACCAAGGCCAGAGATCAGCCAAAAACAATCAGGCTTAGTAACATTTAATACCATGTGGTGTTCTTTTAATTTCTCTATAAACTGTACTATAATATATCAATTATTTACTGTGTGAGCTTTCGGAAATCATTCTTATTATGCTGCTATGATTTAGTGCTCAAGAAATATTTCTTCTTCTTATTATCAATGTTGAAATATTTTTTACCATTCCAAAGATTGAGGTAAGTAAGATTTCAAATAAATAAATAATAATACTTTAATTCAGCAAAGACACATTAAATTGTCAGTAAAAGTGACAGTAAAGACATTTATAACGTTACAAAAGATTTATATTACAAATAAATGCTGTTCTTTTTATAAATCAACGAATTCTGAAAAAGACTATCACAGTTTTTTTTTACAAAAATATTAAGCAGCAAAATGGTTTAAAATATTGACAATAATAAGAACCATTATTAATAACTGAGCACCAATTAAAATGGATAATCAGAGTTCAATCAATTTTGATTAGGAAACCTTTAGGAAACTTTGCCACCATAGGAATACATTTTAAATTTACATTTAAAAATATATTCAAATAAATAAAAAAGTTATTTTAGATTGTAATAATATTTGACAATATTACATTTTTACAATATTTTTGATCAAAATGAAGTAGAAAATCATGACATAAAAATATTTCATTATTTTCAATTATTTTAATCTTAACTCAAAACAGAAACTATATATAAATGAATGCCAATTAATGTTGTATGCACTGGCAGTGCAGTTAAAACACACCTCATTATGTGGTAGCCCAGCAGCACTGAAGATGGGGATCTTCTGTCCACGGGCGATACTGTTCATGCCGTCAATAGCAGAAATACCCGTCTGGATCATTTCCTCAGGGTAGATACGACACTGAGGGTTAATGGGCTGACCTAAGAAGAGTCAAAGGGAGTTCAGTGATCTCACCTGAGCAAGAAAAAATCTGGTACTTAAGAGTCTACAAAGTACAACTTCTATTTCTAAAGAAGGAAAAGGCAGCTACTGAAAAAAAAAAAAAGATTTTCTTAAGGCAAAACTATCCACACTGACCATGACAAATGATGAAGGCTTATATTTTAGAAAACCGTTTTCTCGTTAAAGCATATAAACGTGCTACACACTATTTGGAGTGGTGCGACCTTGAGGCCTGATCAACCTTTTATTACGCCCCCTCTTATCCGTTTGGCTCATTCAAACATTGCCCTGAATCTCCATTGTATACCTTTGATAGCTCAAAAGATCACCTTTGCCATTTCAGCTTAGCAGAGATCAGGGTCATGAGGTCAGTAAATGGCTTAAAAAGCACACAAAAATTCCCATTCAACCGCTCAAAAAATTCAAATACCAACAAGGAGGAATTTTAAGCATTGATGAACATATTCTGGCACATTGGCCTCTCAACTAAGCTGCAGACAAACTGAGTGAATGCCACACAAACACAAAGACAAAGAACATTTAACAGCCTAATTGGCAAAGATGTGCTGCTAAAATTTAAAATCAGGTTTCTCTCTTACCCATGATGTCCAAATAGTCCTCAGCCAGAACAGTGGGACCCCGGTCAATGGGTTTACCAGACCCGTTGAAAACGCGTCCTGAAATAAAAATCACACATTTTTCATGACGTCTGTATTGGTTATGTAGAAGACACCTCAAGACTATGATTACATGGGCTGCATGAGATTAGTTATATGCTTACCGAGCATGTCCTCAGACACAGGTGTGCGCAAGATGTCACCAGTGAATTCACACGCGGTCTTCTTAGCATCAATACCTGAGGTGCCTTCAAACACCTGATGGATACAGAATGGAAACATTTTTCAGTTGTGACCCGATCTTAACCTTAGATAGAGCATGATGTTGATGTCCAACAAATATTTATAGACAAAACATATGCAGATGCTTTTAAATGAAGACTTGCCTGAACGACAGCCTTGGTGCCAATGACCTCCAGAACCTGCCCACTCCTCCTGGTCCCATCAGGCAGGGTAAGGTGCACAATCTCTGCATAACGTGGAAACTAGAGGAACATGATAAAGATGAAGACAAGGATCAATATCATTCTAATGTGCTGATTTGGTGCTCAAAAAACATTCATTTTTATTATCAAGGTACAATGCTGTGCAACAAAGAACAGCGTTTTAAAAAAAATAAAAAAACAATGCAAGTCTTTAATAAATAACTCCATGATGATATCAGTATTTCCTTATTTCAAGCAACAACAAAAAAATCATACTGACCCCAAATTTTGAATGGCAGCATATTTTTGACTTTTACAGGCCATTTTGACTTGAGTTTAAACACAAATGTGAATGACATTTCAAAGCTTTAGGGAAGGGAAGATTATTGGTGAATAATAACTTGAATGTCTCTCTTTTGCTCACTTTGAGACTTTAGTAGACTTGAGAAATAGTGCAAAATTCATATGGTCTACTTTAATGGTGTTCTCTGTCCCTTTTGAAGCTTTGTATCTGTCATTAGTAGCTTTTTTGTGTAAACTGTAAAAGTACACTACCATTCAAAAGTCAATTCATTATTCAGAGCCAATTTGTCAATTTAACTTAACAGTTCAAAGTAGGGCTGCAACAACGAATCGATTAAATCGATAAAAATCGATTACTAAAAGCGTTGGCAACGAATTTCATAATCGATTCGTTGTGTCGCGCGACGCGAGACGTTTGATTATTAAAAAAAAAACTTTAGTTGAGCGTGGAGCGGAGTGAACACACTCGGTCTCTCTCGCACGGATGGTAGCAGAGTTTGGCGCCTCATAAAAAAAAAAAAACGAGCGGAGGTAGAGGAAAGATACATGGCGGAGGCAGAGAAATCCGTGCGACCCAAGTCATCCAAGGTGTGGGAGCAGGGGCGGCGTTTGCGTATGGCAGTTGCCATACCCTAGCCCAGTCAGGTGCTGTGAAAAATTATCCAAACTTGAGTCGCTTATAATTCGTTTTTATTATTTTAAATCAGAGAGTTTTAAAATAGTAAACCAATGATAAGCATTAAAATAACTTGTCAGTAAAACTTAACGCCATTGGATCATCGAGCTCTCAGCGAGACCTCGTAACTTCACCCGCCTCCGTTCAGATTGACGCCGCGCACAGCCTGGAGAAGATGAGATCTCTGCTTTTTCGCAATGCAAGGGTGAATAAATAATTGGTGTTTGAATAGTACAGCGTTTTCTTTACTCAAACACTATGTCAGTAAAGGATAATGTTTTTGTGTGTTTGAAGATTGGAGAAGAATTAGTTATTTGCTGTCTATATACGTTTTAAATATCCTGTGCATTATGTGCATAAGCGCTTAATTTGAGATTTTGGCCAAGTGTATTAAACAACAAGAAAAAACTAAGCGCCCATATAGCTACAATCAAAGTTATATAACCTGTAAAAGTTGATGAAAGCATAATGCACTTGCTGCTTCAGATAACAGTTACAGCCGTTCTAATGACAGACAAAACACTCCATCTCCGTCATTCTCTGGTCAAAAACATTGTTAACTCCATTTGAGCTTGATTTTCATATAATGTTAAGTGCAAGTGTCTGATACAATACCAACGCTAACGACGCAGTGTTGTTAAATTATTTAATTTTTAAAAAAATCCGATTCATCGATTAATCGAAAAAATAATCGACAGATTAATCGATTATTAAAATAATCGTTAGTTGCAGCCCTAGTTCAAAGTCAATTCAGCTATACCGTAACAGGAATAAATGACATTTTTAAATATATTAAAATAGAAAAAGGTTACTTTAAATTTTAATACTATTTCACAATATAACTATTTTTGATCAAATAAATGCAGCCTTGAGCATAAGAGACGCTTTTCAAAAATATTTAAAAATCTTTCCAACCCCAAAATTTTGAACAGTAGGTCCCTTATGTTATGTTAACATAAATAGCCCTTAAAAATAAATAAAACATTTTATCCAAAATCTAATGTTCAGAAGTTTAACTATAAAATGATTTAAATTTCATTAATATATTTTTAAAAAATGATAATAAAAGTCCTCCTTTTTGTCACTTTAAATGATGCAAGTTTAAAACTCTCATATTTTGAAATACTTTACTTTTTATAAACACAGAAAAAGGACTTACTTTGACATTGTCCAAAATAACCAGTGGCCCATTTACACCAGACACAGTAGAGTAGGCTGAGGATGACAAAACGATACACAATATGAAAACAAACACAACAAACATTTTTTGTGACTTTGTACTGCATGCAAAAGGAAGCTGAGACCTGAAAATTAATATAAAAATTTACACCTTCAATTTGCATTTTTATTTGACCATTTGAGATGCCCCTGAATAGTAAACATGCAATTACTAAACAGACATATGGGAAACTTTTATTGATTCTAGGTTGCTGCACGTCTTTTTGACAGGCGTGAGTGCAGACGCAGACACACACACACACAGACAGACACACACACACACAGACACACACACACACACACACATGCATATACCGACTGCAAGCACTAGCTGTGACCAATAAAGTGCATGAAATTTGCTACAAAAGACCACAATCACATGGAAATGAGGACCCTTTCTCTTGACACCTGTGCATCTAATTGTACACAGTGACCTTTACTGGAGTATTCTAAATGGCTTTCATAAATTTCCATGTACAAATGTCAGGGCTAGAAGAACACAGTTAGCACATTCAAGGCGGCTTTTTCTGCAGATGTCACGATTCGGGGACGACATCTTCACTCTGTTCCATGAGGGACAATTACTTGGCTCAGACTATGGTAATTTATGATGGTTCCAGGTGCCCAAAAATTCTCATATAGCCTATATAAACAATTACATTCAATTTAGGGTGACAGGATGAACTATCTTTGGGTTGAACGGGTTGAACAGGCCAGGGAGAGTGGGGCACAGATGTCACTTTAAACGGAAAGTCCATCCAGAAGTCATGATTTATTTATTCACCCCCACGTCGTTTCAAACCTGGGTGACTTTCTTTCTTCTGTGGAACATTAAAGAAGTTATTTTGAAGAATGTTGGCAACTAAACCGATTCAGTTCCCACTGATTTCCATTGTATATGAACTGAAACTGAAAAATTTACTTAAACTGGTTATGAACATTTTTCAAAATATTTTCTTTTTGTGTTCAGCAGAAGACAGAAACGCATACAAGTTTGGAACAACATAAGGCTGAGTAAATGATGACAATTGTCATTTTTGGGTGGACTCTCCCTTTAAGACAACACATTTTTTCCCCCATCATGACTGGGGTTCATATGACTCCTGAATCACTCTTGGACAGTCTGTCCTTAAACTATGAATCAGAAAGAAAGCATTGTATGCCCAAAATATAACAACAGAAACCTGGGGAAAACCTGGGAAAGAAATTGCTGTGGTGCTCATCTGGGTGAGGAAGGTTCATGTCTTACCTGCAACATATCAATCTAATCTAGTCCAATATATTAGACTAATTATGCAGAAGCAAGAACATAAACTAGATTTTTTTTCATTACCTTAATATAATAAGTGCTTTTTTAAGGAACACTGAAGTATTTTTATAAAAAGACACCAAGTGTTTTTGGTCATTTGGCCATTACTCCTTCAGTGTCACATAAGTGTCATGGAAATCATTCCAATATTCCAAATTCTCCAAAATTTTGAATGGTAGTTCATGGAAAACATATGTAAATATATAATGCATAATAATATAATGCATAAAAATTTCATGAATACATTTTAGAATCTTGAAAAATATTCATGTTAGTAAGTAGGTGCAATCAATTTATTTTAGCTACATTTAAATAAACAAATTTAGTTTAATTTATTTATTTTTTATTTAAATGTAGCTAAAATAAATTGTTTGTAACCACTTACCTTAAAAAAAAAAGTTTAGTATCATTTTTTTCAGTGTTCCTCTTATACAATAATTCAAACCGGTCAACCCCCAATGTGGCTACTGTAATTTAAAGTGTTCTTAGTGAACTATGGTGTTCATCTAGGTAAGGCAGGTTTGAATCTCGACTTGCAACATGACACAATATCTTCTTTTATGTCCAATCTAATCATGCAGACGCATTTTAACTAGATTTTTTCCATTTCCTCAATATAAGCAATTTTTTAATGAACACTGAAATATTTTTCTAAAAAGCCAGCCAGTGTTTTTGGTCCAGACTGCAGGTGCGTGCTCAGGGTGGGCGGTCATTAGCAGCAGAGGGTGTGGCCTCATACTTTGGCCTTTTACTTTGCATGGGAAAACATTAGCCGTCCTGTCACAGGAGCCAATTTGGTGTGCGTCCTTTCACTTTGTTTCAGCGTGTGTGTATACGTGTGTGAAAGAGAGAGACAGTGCACGCTAGATGGAGAAGAGTCAGCTTTGTCTGCTCTGGGTCGTCCATCACGCCTCAGTGTGTCGGTTTTGTGTGCGCCGTCAGACTGTGGTCTGATATCAAAGGCAGTAGGAAATGAGAATGGACCGTCTCTAACGCCCAGCACAGCAGCCCCACGGGGAGCAGACACTATGCCACTAATTAGGCTTCAGACAGCAGAATCATTTGTCAATGCACTATTGCCGTTTCCCACACACACACACCTGCACATCGTGACTTTCCTTACTGGATGAGGAGAAAAGGAAGGTTGAAAGAGAGTAATGTTGTTCCATCTTTTTGTGATTTTTTTTCCCCTTTTCAGATTTATCTATGGCTTATTTTTTATATTTTTATTGTTTTCAGTTAGTTTATGTGCAAAAAAATCTAGAGGAACAAAGGAAGAACCGTGTTAAATCCTAAGAGGCCCCCTGCATTCACAAATTCCTCTATGAATATTGTGTGGAAAAAAGATTCAAATGTCTTGTGACAATCTATTATTGAGTTGAGAAATATCACAGTTACTAAACGACTGTTTCTTCTCTCCGGCTGCTCTGTGGTTCTGCCAGTGAATGGAGATAAATATGACTAACATTAACTAACAGTACCTTGATTAATTAATACTGCCCGCTGGATACAAATTGGAACCGCCCTGATTTCAGCCTTGCAAGATTTAAATTCACACACACACACACTACAACCCTTCAAAAGGTCTTATGCTCTTATGCTCTCCAAGGCTACATTTATTTGACCACAAATACAGTGAAAACTATAAAATTACTCCAGTCTTCTACATTGTCACATGATCCTTCAGAAATCATTCTAATATAAGGAAAATATTATACTTTTTCCAGTAAGCATTTATTTAAAAAAAATAAATCTTTTGTAACATTATAAATGTCTTTAAGGTCACATTTAATTGATTTACTTCACTCTTTCTGAATAAAATTATTTTCTTTAAAAAAAAAAATGGAAACAATGATTTGTGAACAGATGATCCTGAACAAAACATAATTAAATGAAATGTACTGATATTGAAATTTTCATTTAAGTATTGTTTTCCAATATCGTCTTCTACCATCAGTAGCAGGCCTATACACTGCTGATATTACAGCAAAATGTAATACAAAAGGCAGATTACAAGCTGTCTTTTATCTGGTATACTAAAGTAAAAATATTCAAAAAAAATATTCAAAATATGTCTAATAAAACACAAAAATCTCACAAAAAAAGATATTAGCTGCGCAGGTGAAAGACCTCGTCTCCCATTATGATGATTCCTTGAGCGACATGTCTTCCCTAAATAAATGATTAGTCTCATAATTGCTGTTATTACAGTGAAAGAAAAACAGTAGTCAAATCACCCTAACACTGAATATTCGCTCTCTCAAAACACACAAAAACAGATGCGTTCCGCAAATTCGAGAACACACTAAAATACACGCTTCCTGCAAATTCCATCATTTTTCAAGACATTATGGCTTTTCCTTCCCTCCGTCCTTTTTGCCTCAGCCCAGACAAATTGCAGTATGTGCTTCACAGGGAGGTGCTTATAAAATGGATTTAATAGCTACACTTACCCTACAAATTGCCCATATGTTTCAAAGGAGATACATATGTCTATTTACTGAGAGGTGATCATAATTACGAGGCTGGAAAATTGCGGCCATATAATTGTACATCAACCCCTTAAAAGTCTCTCTAACGCAACGCAAACTGCTAATGGAAAACAGTGAGGAGCTGAAATCTTTGCTCAAACAAAGCTCATGACATGCTCCGATATTGTGCACAACATTAGACGAACGCTAAACGAAGGCACGCAGGTGCTAATCTGCTCTACTAAAGCAGGACGCCGCTAGTTTTTTAGTCAAACAACGGAAGCGAAAATTAACAGAATGAATGAACAAAACAAGCTGCACATACACATAAATAAGTAAAACAGTTGCTTATTAAAAAAAATAAAAACGAGGGCGATGAAACGACCCTGCCGAACCATGAGCCAATCGCCTTCCAGCTCTGTGATGAAGATGGCGGCCCACTTCAACTCCACACACAGAGGACTCAGTGCCTCATAAGAGGCCTTGTAAAATAAAGATTAAAAAATGGCTATACATTCACATGGTGTGAAGTAGCAACATTTCCCATTAGGCTTGAAAAACTTTCCCCACCCCTCCCAGGACACTTGAGTTTGAGTGCGCCGGTCCGAGGGCTAGGCATGCAACACCAGCGCGGGTCAACGTGAGGCCTGTGGAGCTGCCAGGCCCTATTGTGTGCCGAGATGTTAATTGGTTCTAATCCGGCGGTAGAAGCTGTTTTGGTAGCCTGACCCCGCGCCCTGAAGGACACCTTGGTGTGAAATACTAAAGGGCCCATTCAAGTGGCGCTGAAAGGAGGCATGGAGCATTCCAACACATTTCCATCTCTGCTGTGAAAGAGAAGCGCTGACGGCGAGGGGGGGCACGGTGGGACAGGGGCCGGCCGGTAGCGTTGCGCTGAAACTGAATTAACGATACAAAAGCGCAGGCAAAGGTGCCAGGCTTGTCTCATTCACGCACATCCTCCTGTGTTTCTCCTTTTTCTTTTTTTGCTGAGCATCCGCACGGTGGTTTCCCATAAGACGTAATAAAAGAGAGCGCTAATTGCCCCATGTTTGGGATCAGATCGACACAAATGCAACTGTCATTAAACAGACAAACAAGGCTCACACAATTCCGCCATGACACCCGCTAAACTTACCCCACAAGACCCACATATTAAGACTTGATAATGAATTCTGAGACATTGGGCGTCTTTGATACCGTAACTGAAAAAGACTGATCCTGTCGGAGGGGGACAGATGTCCGTATCCGTCCAAGGACAATCTATGAAAGCAAAAGGACGGGAAATGAAATC
This sequence comes from Onychostoma macrolepis, assembly GCF_012432095.1. Lineage (NCBI taxonomy): Eukaryota > Metazoa > Chordata > Actinopteri > Cypriniformes > Cyprinidae > Onychostoma > Onychostoma macrolepis. The sequence continues at coordinate 11,303,882 of NC_081171.1, forward strand.
TCATTCTGAACAGTCATGGTTTAAAATGAAGACTGGGGTTTAAATTGTACCACCGTTTTTCCTAAAGGAATTGCAAGAAAAGATTGTCATTTGTGCATTTCTGAAAATATCAATTTTGCGGCAAAATCAAATGACTAAACCTGCTTGCAATGGCTTCATAACTCAGTCATAATTTGGAGACTCTGAAATCACATGGTTTGATATGACACCTCTACTTTCTGACTGAGAGAATAATGAACAGACTGTTTAAGCTGTATAAGTGAGCAAATGTGCAATGGCAAAATTTACTGAACCATCTGCCAAAACGCTACGAAATTACGCAGCTATTCTGCAAGTAAAGACAATGTTCAATACTGACCTTTTGTTGCAAACGTAAAGGGCTCAAAACGTAGTACTGCGCCTTTGATTAAACACACATTAGCACATTTCTGTGAAAATAAAAATTATTTTCGTGACAATAATTAAGGCCGCGCTCATGTAAATACGTATAATAGCTGCCGGATTCTAAATTCAATGTTACGCCTATTCAGAAACATTCTGAACACTGAACAAACGTAAAAAATTGGGGGACAAAATAAAATGCTTTCTGGGTAAAAAAAAGAGAAACGTTGGATGACCAATAGATAGACGTATGAAAGACAGTGAATCAGAGCTCACAGGGGACCTTGATGGTATTCTCTGGGACTTCAATGCTAACAGAGGGAATCCAATTATGGCACTGACAGCACAATGTGCTACACACTCAAAAGGGCAGGTTTTGGATTTAGTGGACTTCGTATCAAAATGAATTGAGCAAAATCTGTGATGAAAGATGATAATTTTGGATGCATAAAAATGACAAACCAGAGATACTGTTTGAAAGGCCTTCATGATTTCACACGCAAACTGATGATTATAGCTTCCTTGAATAACTAAAAAGTGCTAGCTAATTAAATTCGAACAATCCCCCAGCAGAACGTTTTAATGTGTGATTATGAACTGAAAAGTCACCGACATAAAGAAAATGCAAGAAATGTGATAATTAATTAATAATGTTAAAATATAAAAAAAAAGTATTAAATAATTCAATGTTAAATTATAAAATAACAAACAACTTAATTATAATATTAAATTTAAAAAATGCAGGATTAATCAAAATTTGCCATGTATGTTTATCATTCAGGTCTGGTAATGTTCTGTTAATGAAAATAATGCAATGCCCTTTTCAAGAGATGTTTTCGAGATGCATCGAGTCCATCTGATGTTGCCATTCTGAAGATTAAATGGCAAGAGAGAAAAAAAGAAATTAACTTGACATGCTATCAAAACTACTAAAGCTACCAAACCAAAAAAAAAAGTCCCCTAAAAAAAATAAACAAAAGCAAGACGTGCATGCAACACACAGACAGTCTGATAGACAGAGACACACGCACACACACGCGCAATTGTGGCTGTTCATCTGTCCTAACAAAGACCTCCACAGTGATGACACCCCCATCAAACAGGAATGCTTTTAACCCCACAGGTAGAGGCAGAGGCTGTAACGGAGGACTCCCCACACGCATGCACTGATTGGGTCGTGTGTAATCAGACGACTGCGTATGTGTGTGTGTGTATGCGGGGGGAACGGTGGGAAGAGCTGTAATCTGTGTGTGTTTCCTGGCGGGATGCAGACTGAAGGGGTGACAGCTAAACTGAGACAGCTGGTTAACCCCGCTGCCTCTCGAGGAGAGGTGGCAAAGTGGTGCAGTTACAATAGATCGAAACAGCCGTAATGTTACTGCAACAGTTTGAGAGTGATTTGCAGGGACAGGCGGGTTTTCACCCGTACGCTGCCTAGCAACAGATCTATAACAAAAGTCCATAGCAGGCCCACTATGACAAGCAAAGTTTACGCTGTTTGTCATATTTCATATTCAAGTCCATGCGGATGGCATACTCAAGTTACTTTGATGTCTGAAACAACAAAATATTTCAAATCAAACTTGATATTTTTAAAAATAGCTACATAAAACTTTAAAGAAGTTAATGAGTTAAAAGCACATTCTGTGCAATAAAATGCAAATTAATGCAAAATGTTTTTATTTTTAAGTGCATAAGACTGAGGGACAATTCATAGACACTCTCTATCAGGCGCTTTAGGATGGATGGACTATAAAGACTATAAAATATATAAGACTATAAATCCCTATCCTCAATGTAAACTTTATCTTATATTTTGAATAACAAATTAAATTATAAACAATTTAAAATATAATTATGACTAAATAAATTGAAAAAACTTTAACATGTAACGTATTACACATACTATGTCGCTATAAGTAATATTTAGATAACATTTATAAACAAATAAAATATTTTATTATAATTAAAAATTAATAAGTATTACACACATGCTATATAACTAGGTAATATCTTGAACGTTCTGTAATGTGCTTTGTCAGGGTTTTTTCCTCCGTCTTCACCTATTTTGGGATTTGTTTTAACCTTGGCTTTCTCGCCTTGCATAATTTCTTATAAATTGCACTGAAATAATATGTAAATGTGAAAATCACAGCACAAATAAAATGTATAAACCTATATAGTATGCAAACGCTGTGAGGTAAACACTGAAAATGCCATTAAAAAAGCAACATTTGTACTTGAAAAGAACAATAAGAAACGTTTTTTTGAAAAAAACAAAAAACATACAATATGCTTTTAAGACAGAAACGTCTAGATCAAAAAGCAAGAAAAACAGTGTGTCATATATGTGACGTGCATAATGGGATAAAAAGGTTTTTGTTTTTTTCCTTTTCAATCTAAGTAGTCCATAATTTTATATACTTGGATACTATTTTTGAAAGTCGACTATTCTATACTCGTCTTTCATTTACTTTTTCTTTGATGGCAAGATGAAGTCGAACGCCCACCGCGGGCTTTCTTTTTCACTGTCACGACAATTGATTAATTACAGGCGGACAAAAGGATTAGCAACAGGAAACAGTGGATAAAATAAAGGAGGGCTGTGACATCTGAAAGATTTGTTTATAACCATGTCATTATGGGTAATTGTTTCTTCACAGAAATACCATTACCGTGCTGAATGTCTTTTCAGCACATTTAAACGTCTATTCAGCATTAAAACAAAGCGAATAGACAGTCTGGGTTAATTGCTTTTGTTGCCAATGACGTGATTAAGACAAAAAAGGCCTCTGTTTCTACAGAAAAGATGAATGCACTGTACGTTTACTTTGTTTGTTTGTTTCTTCAGGCATCTTGGAAATTTGACTGGGCACAAGCATGCTAACAAATTACTTAAACACCAGCCGACGACAAAAAGTTTTGAAACAGAAAAATGTGTGGAGAAAAAAGAAGTAGCGTGATTGAATTGCAAATATTTGATATACTCTAAATCTGCATTCTCTGCATACCAAATGTTTTGTAACAAAATGCAAAAATGCTTTCCTTCCACTGCGCCCTTTCAATGGCCTCAATAATAGTTTCTTTTTTTAAATTTGAGATGGAAAAAAAAAAAAGTTTTAAACTTGAAGGTCCTTTCTGTGTTTTTCAGCCTTTTTTAAGGACAAAGCAAGACCAATCAGACCTGAGCTGACGGACACGGCCTCTCGACTGTGATGGCATATCAGGCGCTGCAAGGGCTCATGGGTACAGATCTGTGTGTTTGCCTTCCCATCAGTCTTCATTGCCTTCAATCACAGCCCACTATCAGCATGCACTCTGCCACTGATGAGGCACAAAATGGTGCTGCTATCTGGCATGCCTACATTAGAGAGGTTTTTTTTTAAACAGTATTCTGGGGGGCGTTTCAGATCGGGGGTCTTTACGCATGCAGCTTCTTTGGCTTTCAGAAGGGAAGACTTCAATTCTTCCATTAAGTAATTTATTTTCTTCCTGGTTTGCTAAGAGGCTTTTAGCCTGAGCTTTCCTTTGACACTCTTAGGAAAAAAAGAGTAACAAGCTACCTGTGCTTCTCGGTGGGACAGTGTGTTTTGAGGTCTAAATTAATGAGATTTACAGTGAATAACATCAATAATACACATGAAAGAGAAAAAATGAGAGAAAGATGCCAGACGAGCTGTAATTTTAGCAAGGTTCTCCATTAAAGGGGTAAACAAAATTAACTACTCAAGTGCTGAAACATCAGACACAAGAGTCAAATTATGTTATCGAAGAGATGCCGGTAACACATTATGACTGCGTGGCGTCATCTGATGTTCCAGCAGGTTGAATGCAGGATATTGTGAGGTTTTGAGAAAAATGGAGAGAACAAAATATAGGGAAAAATAGCCACACATACAACAACAGATAAAATAGGGAAAGCGTTCACTGATCATACGGGTACTTCTCAGGATTGCAGAAGTGTTTGGCTCATAGGATGCCTACTTCCCAAAAATAAAATATACACTTCCTCTGTATATTTAAGCAAGAATAAGCCATTAGAATTACCATTACGGTAGTTCTGATTAAATAATTGCAGCCTTAGTGATCATAAGAGACTGCTTTTAAAAAAACTGTACCAACAGCAAACTTTTGAATGGTGGTGTAAAATGAAACGAATGGAGGAAAATACGCAATTTAGCAATTGGAATGCAAAAATGTGCTCATCAGCAGTATACTTAGGGTCTACTTCCTCCATTTAGGCAACCATTGCATCTCACTGGGTTCCTTATTACTGTTAGTGCCAGGTCCAAAACTGATCAAACAAATGTCCACGTTGCGCTGTACTACAGACCTCAAAAATGAAATAAGATTTCAGATTAGCCATCTATATGCCATTGAACTCCTAAACATTGACAAAAAACTATTTAGCATATAAACACACTCATCCTGCACTACAACACTTTGTCCAATCAAATGCTCAAAAATAAGAATGCCCCTCCCCTTAATGTGACATACAACCGAATAGCAAGCCATGTTGCGGAGTCAATTTAATAAGGTGTGATGGACAAGGATGAAAAGAACTCGTTAGCCCATATTTCTGAAAGATTAAAACAGCATGAGATGAAGCTGTATCAGTGATCATTTCACAAACCACTGCAAAATTAGTGCCTGGCTAACAAATATCTTCTGGTGTATAGGCCTAACTGTTAATTAACTTCCAAAGAGAATCATTATGAAAAACACTATTCTGCGACCTGGCAGATACTAATATATATAATACAATGCATTATTCCAGATGAAAATATGCAACTCTCATTGCAATTTGAATAAAAATTCAAATAAACTGACTACACCTCTGCAACTAGGGCTTGAAGTCAGCCTAATGCAAAAAAATATGTAATTTTTTCAGTTACAAAAAAGTCACATGACTTGTGTGGAGCTGAAGGTTCCTCACTGCACATTATTCACCAGCTCAGCTGGGTGTCACGTGATTATGTCACATGAGAGGGATCATCACTCCATCTGTCTATTTCTGTGTGCATTAGCGATTGCGTGAGAATCGAAAACAAAATCATAAAAACACCCATTCCGCTCACCAAATACAGACCTAAACAGCATATATAATATAAATAGGATCATATTATCAGTATTAAACTGATGGAGGTCAATAAACCATTCACAGACGGAGCCTTCAAACAATCATATACTACATTTAAAGACCAATCTTAAGAAATCCATAACAAAAAGGTATTGTTTACTGTAGTTTTGAATTACTATTTCACATAAGATTAAGCGAGCTGGCTATAAATAATGAGATTTAGTCCTGCTCGGCTAGCTAGCATGTTTGCACTTGCTTAAACCTTCAAAGACATCAAAGGTTATTCGCTTTCTTATTAAAATGAGCTTAAATAACACACTTATTTTGTTTATTTACACAATGACTGCTCAAGAAATGAGTAAAACAAAGGGCAAAAGTGCTGATCGATTTACTATAAACAGCTCAAGCTAGTGTTAGCATGACAGCTGTGCTGCTCTGAATCCAATATGACATTTGCCAACACTAGCGATAATAGATCAGCTCTGTCCTGGCGGTGTTTAGCCTCTGATGCAAAGGCAAAATGCAGATTAAAGAGAATAAAACTAGAGAGAAACGCCAGATGTGTTGCTGATGTTAACTGTATGAATGAAAGCTAATGACACTCACTCAGTCTGGGCTGGGAGATGTAGTTTCTGACCACGGCTTGAGCGTGCTGCCGTGCCGCTGCTTCAGGGCCGTTCAGATCCACGGGCCGATTCGCCACTAATGTAGACATTATTATTATTTTTCTTAATTAAATTCAACTGACTAAGTGTAAACAGATCTGCGCTGAGAGCGGATGAACAGACGGAGTCATATGACAACCGTGGTCAGGAAGTAGCACTCGTGCACGCACACGTCATAAACGTGCGCGTAAGCGCTTACAAGCGCGTGCACGAGCCAGCCAAGTGTCTAAAGAAGGACAGTTTTCACGAATTTACACTTTGCTGTCTCGTGACTTGTGAGAAGTGCTCACTGAGAACTATTAGATACTTTTGAGAAAATATTATTTAACATAAAAATAACTTAACTCGAAAGGTAGCTAGGCAGTTGTAAAATTTTAAGATTTTTAAGTTGTAAGAATATAAGAACTCTAGGTTTTTGCCTGTGTTACCTTAAAGGTATATATATATATATATATAAGCATTTTATCACAGTGGACTTTTTGACATTGAGCGAAAAATATGAAAATATATCTTCATAATTATCTAAAATAATTCAAATGAAAATAATTAATTTCATAGGTATTCACCCCCTCAATCATCACTGGTACAGTCACTATTGGTTTTAGAAGTCACATTAATGGTTAACCACACAGACTCAAGGCTGTAATCATTGACAAAGGTGCATTTAAAGACTGACTTAAAGAGGATAAAAACGTAGGAAAATGATTTATTTCATGTAGGCTATAATAAATGTAGTCTAATAAATTTGCACTAAATTGTAAAAAAGAAATCACTTTGACATGAATGAATATTATTCTGTTGATCAGTGTCAAAAAAGTTTAATTAAATCCTCTTTAAGACAATAAAACTTATAAGAGGTGAATACTTTCTATAGCAACTGTATAAGTGAATTAGTAATTAATGAATCGCGAAGCACCTTATTTTGCTGAGGTGAGGGCCTTGATTATGAAACAGCAGCACAGTGTTAATTAAGGCTTCAGCATTGAAAAGTAGACATACAATTTTTTAAAGGTTCTTACTTTTATATTAAATTGATTTGAAATGTTCTTATATTCAGAGTTTCATGGCATTACCTTCCATTTACATATGTTGTGTTTTTATAAAACAGACTAAGGTTTGTATAATCTTTGGACAAATATCTCTTGATTCACTGCCTATATGCTTGCTTTAATGAAAAATACATCTTTACATTTTATACAAGGAACACACACACACAAAATATGCGGTATTTTGTTTTTGAGAGAACACAAATGGTGACTTCTTAATTGTTAATGTCAGCAAGGTTTTTATTTCACAATAAATTGCAAAAATAACTTTTCATAAGTACAAATTATTATTATTATTTTTTTTTTTACAATAAATGATTAAAAAAATTATTTAATTTCCAAATTCCTAATTATAAATTACAATACCCATAGGAGAGCTCCACCAATAAGGGAATACATTGTTACTATATGGAAACACAAATGACAGCAAAAAAACTAATCTGGAACCACTCACTCCTATGAAGCATTGTTAATGACAATCAAGTTGGTATTTATTTATTTCTCAAACTACTCAAACATGTTTGTAGTAATTAACTTACAATATAATATTTTTATATCAATGACTGGAAGTCAGTGTTTTTATATTTTATAATTTTGATTCAGTTACATCATCATCATTCACAGTGCTTCATGAAATGAGTAGTTCATTCATTCTCTCAAAAAAAAAAACTTTTTTTTTTTAAATTTTGCTTTAAATCAAAATTTGTAATGTGACTCATCTCACAGCTGGCTAATATCTAGAAAAATAATAAAAAAGCAGACGGTCACTATGTTTTTTGTGAAGAAGGCACTAATACTACAGAAATTATTCATAAAATATCTGCCTGTCATAGTGTGACTCACAGGTGCGTGGCCTTGGTGGAAAACAGGACATCTGCCATTATGAAGCTTTTGTCACACATTCATCACAAGCTTTTTCAATTTTTGGAAGCACTTAAAACAATTTCTGGCTAGCAAAACCAATGGTCATCCAGTCATGATAATATGAAATCCAATTACTAAACTAAAAGGTCTCTGTAACAACAGGCTTTTATTATTACTATTATTATTTTTTTTATTTTATTTGCAATTTGAATTTTAAATGCATGTTGGCATATGCAACATTAACATTTAAAATGAGACACTTGCAAATATAAATTATATGCTCTACCATCTTGGCCTGATGTACTACACAAATACAAAGCCTTTGCAAACAAGTATATTTTGAGAAACCTTTTATGCAACGTCCTTAAAGCTTTATCCTTCTTCTGCCTGCCTTTTACTCTGAGCACATTGGATCACATGGTCTGCAGTTACATTTCTTTCTATATAGCTGAAACCTCACTCGCACCTGAAATCAATCATCTAATTATATAAAAGCTTACCTGAAGGAGTGGATCAAGGTTATAAATTCCTCCAAATGATAGATTTACCTTTAAGAATGTAACATGTATAACTTCAAGTGTCAGTTTCAGGGACATAGAGACATCCAGCTGCCAACGCTTTCTATCACTCTCTATCACTCTCTGTCTCTCCATTAAGGCTTCACAGTTTTAAACTACTTGAAAGTGCTTCAGAGAGAATACCACCTATGAGCGACAAAAGACCTCAGTGAGGTGACTTTTTTCCTGTAGTATGGCGCAGTATAGAGTAAGAATAGCTTTGCAGGTGCAGGTTATGAGAGAGTTATGGACACTGGATAATTTTGTAATAAATGTGGTTAGAAAGTTTTTCTCATCCTAAAAGCTCAAACCTTGGGTAAAAGCATCATGGATGCTGCATGTGGTCTTCTTAAAGGGTTACTCCACCCCAAAATGAAAATTTTGTCATTAATCACTTACCCCCATGTCGTTCCAAACCCGTAAAAGCTTCGTACATCTTCGAAACACAATTTAAGATATTTTGGATGAAAACAGGGAATCTTGTGACTGTCCCATTGACTGCTAAGCAGGGCTAGACTGGGACAAAAAATCGGCCCTGGCATTTATATATACATTTATATATACTACGCTTCGCGTCGTGACCGCATCACCACCTCGGGTGTGCATTATTTTTCTAATAATCCAACGGCCCGTCGTCAATTATTCCGCTTATTCTACGGTTGCCACACCTCAAGAGATCGATCAGATGATATATTTCAAGGCATTCGTCCAATATTTCTACTTAAATCGCTATTGTGAGTAGGATTATTTCTTCCGCATTTCATCCAACGTTGCTAATTCCAAAACGTCATTTTAAACCTAGTAACGGAGGCTTGAGCCGTTGATAACAGATTAATTTAGTTAATACAGTTAATAACTAAGTTATGAGAGAGAGAGAGAGAGAGAGATATTACCTCTGTGCGTCTCTCAATAGTGTTCAGCAGCAATGTCTCTAGTTATAGTGAAACTTAGTTCCTTTTGTTCACGAACAGCACCGTTGTTGTTACCTCGCTTGTGAGAAGTCATGTAGTTTTTAAGTTGTTTACTGATAAAATCGTCAGCGTAGTGCTAACATTAGCACGATGTATGCTAATGTGTGCAAACTGTAACTGTAATGTATGTGCGGTCTGTGAGGGAGAGAGAGCGGGAGAGATAGAGTATGTGCTTTCCGTACATAATAAAGCGCAATTTTGTGGCAAAAACATGGACATGATCTGTCGTTTTTATCATATTGTTAATGTTTACTATATTTATTTATTTGGCCAGTGTCGTTGTGGGTTTTGGTTATTTTGCTGTTGAAAGACCTTTGAAATAACAGAAATCATTTGGCGAAGTGATATGGTCATGTAATGCGGTCAAGAGCTGCCTGGAACTACGTTCGCCGTGCGTTTCCCTGAAAATAATTGCACACCTTAGAACGTTCGTCAGCCAATCGGATTCAAGCATTCAACGGCCCCGTAGTATAAATATATATGATATACACTACCATTCAAAAGTTGTTTTTTTAAAGAAGTCTCTTCTGCTAACCAAGTCTGCATTTATTTGATCCAAAATACAGCAAAAACAGTAATATTGTGAAATATTTTTACTATTTAAAATAACTGTTTTCTATTTGAATATATTTTAAAATGTAATTTATTCCTGTGATCAAAGATGAATTTTCAGCATCATTACTCCAGTCACATGATTGTTCAGAAATCATTCAAATATTCTGATTTGCTGCTCAAAATACATTTATTATTATTATTATTATTATTATTATGTTGAAAACAGCTGAGTATAATTTTTTTCAGGTTTTTCTGATGAATAGAAAGTTCAGAAGAACAGCATTTATCTGAAATAGAAATATTTTGTAACATTATAAATGTATTTATCATCATATTTGATCAATTTAAAGCATCCTTACTAAATAAAAGTATTAATTTCCATAATTTCTTTCCCAAAAAACAAAACAAAAATTATACTGACTCCAGTCTTTTGAATGGCGTATTGTATAATGTTACAAAAGCTTTTTTATTTCAGATAAATGCTGATCTTTGGATCTTTCTATTCATCAAAGAATCCATTAATAATAAAAAATATTTCTTGAGCAGCAAATCAGCATATTAGAATGATTTCTGAAGGATCATGTGACACTGAAGACTGGATTAATGATGCTGAAAATTCATCTTTGATCACAGAAATAAATTACATTTTAAAATATATTCAAATAGAAAGCAGTTATTTTAAATAGTAAAAATATTTCACAGTATTACTGCTTTTGCTGTATTTTGGATAAAATAAATGCAGGCTTGGTGAGCAGAAGAGAATTCTTTAAAAAAAACATTCAAAATCTTACTGTTCAATAACTTTTGACTGGTAGTGTAGATATGTATCATTGCATCTAGTTGTTTTGGATAATAAAAAAAACGTCAGGTCTGACGTCTTTTCGAATTTAAATCTAGATTTATTCGCATTGGCCCATGGAAACCTCTATGAACACACTTGACATGACTTGGCCAAAAAATCGCGGTGGACGAATTTACGTTTTATTAAAAAGTGTTTGCGTTTTCTGCACTAATGGCGCGCGCACACAGGATAGATGCCTGCCTCAGTTGCTAGTCCCTATCAAGCACTTTACCGATTCAACTGCTCTCCTCTCCTCCTCTTGCCTGACTCTTTACACCTCATCACTCACCGCAGAGCAAGCCTGTTCTTGATAAAGCTGCTGTGAAACCGTGGGAAAAGCCGACGAGGAAGAAGTTGGGGTGAAGCGTTCTTTATATAGGCGGAGCAAAACACTTCATGGCTCCGTCTATAGCGCATTGTGATTGGGTGGTTTATGCTGTCAATACAGTAGACAAACTAATGGGCCACTGGCTGCTCGTGATGGTCCTTGGCAAAAAATAAATAAAAAATCTGTCGGCCCCTTCAGTGCGTCGGCCCACCGGGAAAATTCCCGGTATGCCCGATTACCAGTCCAGCCCTGCTGCTAAGTAAATAACACTGTCAAGTAGGGCTGAACGATTAATTGCATTTGCGATAATATTTTTCAACCGCAGAGGCTGTGATTACAATCTGTCACGTCACGTGACACGCCAGAGTAACCGCGGGCGGTTTTGCTGTTGGCGCGGAGGTGGAGCCAAGCGGTGCTCGTGCAGCCAAAATCAATTTATTTCAGTAATTCAGCTCAAATTGTGAAACTTGTGTATTAAATAAATTCAATGCACACAGACTGAAGAAGTCTTTGGTTCTTTTAATTGTAATGATTTTGGCTCACATTTAACAAAAACCCACCAATTCACTATCTCAACAAATTAGAATACTTCATAAGACCAATAAAAAAAATAGTTTTAGTGAATTGTTGGCCTTCTAGAAAGTATGTTCATTTACTGTATATGTACTCAATACTTGGTTGGGGCTCCTTTTGCTTTATTTACTGCCTCAATTCAGCGTGGCATGGAGGTGATCAGTTTGTGGCACTGCTGAGGTGGTATGGAAGCCCAGGTTTCTTTGACAGTGGCCTTCAGCTCATCTGCATTTTTTGGTTTCTTGTTTCTCATTTTCCTCTTAACAATACCCCATAGATTCTCTATGGGGTTCAGGTCTGGTGAGTTTGCTGGCCAGTCAAGCACACCAACACCATGGTCATTTAACCAACTTTTGGTGCTTTTGGCAATGTGGGCAGGTGCCAAATCCTGCTGGAAAATGAACTCAGCATCTTCAAAAAGCTGGTCAGCAGAAGGAATCATGAAGTGCTACAAAATTTCTTGATAAACGGGTGCAGTGACTTTGGTTTTCAAAAAACACAATAGACCAACACCAGCAGATGACATTGCACCCCAAATCATCACAGACTGTGGAAACTTAACACTGGACTTCAAGCAACTTGGGCTATGAGCTTCTCCACCCTTCCTCCAGACTCTAGGACCTTGGTTTCCAAATGAAATGCAAAACTTGCTCTCATCTGAAAAGAGGACTTTGGACCACTGGGCAACAGTCCAGTTCTTCTCCTTAGCCCAGGTAAGACGCCTCTGACGTTGTCTGTGGATCAGGAGTGGCTTAACAAGAGGAATACAACAACTGTAGCCAAATTCCTTGACACGTCTGTGTGTGGTGGCTCTTGATGCCTTGATCCCAGCCTCAGTCCATTCCTTGTGAAGTTCACCCAAATTCTTGAATCAATTTTGCTTGACAATCCTCAAGAGATAGTGAGATAGTGAATTGGTGGGTTTTTGTTAAATGTGAGCCAAAATCATCACAATTAAAAGAACCAAAGACTTAAACTACTTCAGTCTGTGTGCATTGAATTTATTTAATACACGAGTTTCACAATTTGAGTTGAATTACTGAAATAAATGAACTTTTCCACAACATTCTAATTTATTGAGATGCACCTGTATATTTATTTATTTAAAGTCTGTCTAAAGTTAACAGACAGTGTTTAAAAAGTGCAATCCACATGTTTACATATATGTTTATTACAGTGACTTTGAATTAATTACCTAAATACTGAGTGTGGTAAAGCAACAGATTTGTTTTTATATTTCTGCAATCTACTTTAGTTTGTGTAATTTGTTACAGACTTTCATAATAATGCTTACAAGGCTGGAAGTTCAACAAATCAGTCAATATACTACTGTGATTGTAGTTGATAAATAATGTCATTCATATCAATTCATGCATCACCTAATTTCATCGTAACATATAGGCCTGGCCTACAGAAAAGAACATTTATGTTTAATCTATCTAATATTGTGTTGGTCATACTATACAATGATTTAAAGAGCTTTAAAAAATAATTGCATATTAAATAGCAATCGCAATATTGGTAAAAAAAAATTGCAATTAGATTATTTTCCAAAATCGTTCAGCCCTACTGTCAAGGCACAGAAAAGTATGAAAAGCATCATCAAAGTAGTCCATCTGCCATCAGTGGTTCAATCTGACTGTTATGAGAATACTTTTTGTACGCAAAGAAAATAAAAATAACGACTTCATTCAGCAATTGGTCTCCTCTGCGTCAGTGTAACACCATTTTGGAGAATATCCGCTGGACGCAAATAGCGTATGCTGTTCTTCCAGCTGCGCCACACGGATACATTTTCTATGCTTTGATTTGACAACCCATTCTCACTCCCGAGGCGTCAAAAACTGAAGCATGGTCAAACGCCTTTCGCGTCACTATGAAGACGCCAAAAGTGCCCCTAGGCGTCAGTATATGACAAAATAGGAACTCCATTGCTTTCAATTGCTTGCTTTATGCGTCAGGTCAAGACGCTTATGGAAAATGACAACGTTATCCTCCGTTGTTTTCAGTTGTTTGTCTTAGTTTAATGGTTTGCATGCATTTGTAAAAAATATAAATAATTTTATATACATTTATACTTTTATTGGAGCACCTAACCCCACCCCTACCCTAAACCTACCCACTTCTGAACAACATAAAACACGTAACAGGCAAATATAAGTGCAGTCACAGGTATTTACTGCAAAAACAGACCATAAACAAGCAGTATAAAAGCATTACAAACAAGTCGTGTTGCATTCCAAGTCTTCTGAAGCCATACAAAGTCTTTATGCGAAGAAGAGAGCAAAACATAAGGTTTTAATCGCTGAAAATGACCCCGCTCTGTTAACGTGCTCACATCTCATTCAAAAAGATACTACCGTCCCGTAGCATGACGCAATTGGTCACGAGACACACAAGAGCCAATAGCCTGTCGGAACAGCAAAATACAATCGGTCACGAGACACACAAGAGCCAATAGCATTTCACAACCAAGGCTGACGTAAGGCTTCTTCTGGCGGCATTTTTTGAATTTGCGCACAGAGTCAGACTGCAGCACACAGGATTAACGGCGGACGGAGAAGGCGATCGCGTCTATTCCTCTCACAAATCAAATGTTTTGCCTCGGAAGACTTGGAATATTAATATTTTTTGAATAAATCTTGTGTTTTATTGACAAGTGGTAGGTTTAGGGGCAGGGGTTGGGTTATGTGCTCATAAATGTGTAAATAATGTAATATAAATAAAACTGTTGTGGCTGTTTACATTGAAAAATCACACCCCAACATATATGCAATAATGGCACTGTTATTACCCAATATATAATTTAATAATGACGATAAAATTCCCAGTATGGCGTCGGCATATTGACGCTAAGGGTTTCCTATTTAAAGCAACGGAGGACCCTGCAAGTCGAAAAATGACGCTAAAGGGTACCTTGAGCGTCAAAAAGCGACGCCAAGTGGTCCTGACCAAGCTTCAATATGTGACGAGTTGGGTGTGAGAATGGGTTGGATTTGAACGAAAACAGCGTATCCGTGTGGTGCGGCTGACACAGAACAGCATACACTGTTTGCATCCAGCGGATATTCTCCAAAATGGTGCTTAGCTGACGCAGAGGAAACGAATTGTTGAATAAAGTCGTTATTTTTATTTTCTTTGCTTACAAAAAGTATTCTCATAACAGTCAGATTGAACCACTGATGGCAGATGGACTACTTTGACGATTTTCCAAATCTGACTTTCTTTCTTATGTGGAACACAAAAGTAGATATTTGAAAGAATGTTAGTAATGAAACCATTTTAGTGACCACATACTTCCAATGTATGGGAAAAAACAAAACAGACATTCTTCAAAATATTTTATTTAGTGCTGTCAATCGATTAAAAAAATTAATCGCGTTAATCACAGTCATGGACTGTGATTAATCATGATTAATCACACATTTTAAATACTAGGATTTACCTGTAAATGTGTTGAAATAAAGAAATGCATGACAAACTAGTTTAAGGAAACAGAACCTTTCACATCTCTGCCAGGTATGAGACATAATCCTTATTATTCTTTTATCATTATTCTTTTGTTTTTATTCAGCCATTATCCATCTTTATACTGGCAAAAAAACGTTTACCAAGCCACATCGCTTCAATCCCAGTATACATTTACCCAACTATTATCAAAAGTATTTCTAAATAAGTACAACAAAACATTTTCTTGCGACATTACGTTAAGTATTATGACAAAATGCATTATGAAGAAGAATTGGACCTGTTCTGCAGGTGCATTAAAACTAATACAGGTGCAATAAATTAGAATGTCGTGGAAAAGTTCATTTATTTCAGTAATTTAACTCAAATTGTGAAACTCGTGTATTAAATAAATTCAGTGTGCACAGACTGAAGTAGTTTAAGTCTTTGGTTCTTTTAATTGTGATGATTTTGGCTCACATTTAACAAAAACCCACCAATTCACTATCTCAACAAATTAGAATACTTCATTGTTGGCCTTCTGGAAAGTATGTTCATTTACTGTATATGTACTCAATACTTGGTAGGGGCTCCTTTTGCTTTAATTACTGCCTCAATTCTGCGTGGCATGGAGGTGATCAGTTTGTGGCACTGCTGAGGTGGTATGGAAGCCCAGGTTTCTTTGACAGTGGACATCAGGCCATCTGCATTGTTGGGTCTGGTGTCTCTCATCTTCCTCTTGACAATACCCCATAGATTCTCTATGAGGTTCAGGTCTGGTGAGTTTGCTGGCCAATCAAGCACACCAACACCATGGTCATTGAACCAGCTTTTGGTTCCTTTGGCAGTGTGGGCAGGTGCCAAGTTTTGCTGGAAAATGAAATCAGCATCTCCATAAAGCTTGTCAGCAGAAGGAAGCATGAAGTGCTCTAAAATCTCCTGGTAGATGGCTGCGTTGACTGTGGACTTCAGAAAACACAGTGGACCAACACCAGCAGATGACATGGCAGCCCAAATCATCACTGACTGTGGAAACTTCACACTGGACTTCAAGCAACATGGATTCTGTGCCTCTCCACTCTTCCTCCAGACTCTGGGACCTTGATTTCCAAATGAAATGCAAAATTTACTTTCATCTGAAAAGAGGACTTTGGACCACTGAGCAACAGTCCAGTTCTTTTTCTCCACATCCCAGGTAAGATGCTTCTGACGCTGTCTCTGGTTCAGAAGTGGCTTGGTAGCCCTTTTCTTGAAGATGTCTGAGCGTGGTGACTCTTGATTCACTGACTCCAGCTTCAGTCCACTCATTGTGAAGCTCTCCCAAGTGTCTGAATCAGCTTTGCTTGACAGTATTCTCAAGCTTGCAGTCATCCCTGTTGCTTGTGCACCTTTTCCTACCCAAATTCTTCCTTCCAGTCAACTTTGCATTTAATATGCTTTGATACAGCACTCATCCACACCTTTCAGTAATAACCCTCTGTAACTTACCGTCTTTGTGGAGGGCGTCAATGTTCGTCTTCTGGATCATTGCCAAGTCAGCAGTCTTCTCCATTATTATGGTTTCAAAGAACAAGAGATACCCGGAATGTATACTGTAGGGATGGTCATTAATTGAAACTCAAATGTAAATATTCTAATATTTTGAGATACTGATTTTTGACTTTCATGAGCTGTAAGCTCTAATCATCAAAATTAAAACAAAAAAAACTTTTGAAATGTTTTACTTTACATGCAATGAATATAAAATATATGAAAGTTTCACTTTTTGAAATAACTTACAAGAAAAAATGAACTTTTTCACGACATTCTAATTTATTGAGATGCACCTGTATTAGCATCATGCTTCATAAGACAATTTATGAGATTAATAGTACATTTTTACTCAGAAGTCACTTCAAACCACCATCGAGTGTTTGTAATAACTTCCTTTTACGATCACATATGGAATTTGGTTGTTTACTGTTGTTAAAATAGGCTATTTATAGCCTTTTATATCTCTACACAAATTTGCATTTCAGATGTACACATTCATTTTCAAGAAAATCACATACAGACCATATCTATTGTAATCGTGTGTTTATTATATTATAATCTATAGTGGCTGTTGTCATGTTTATTTCTGCTGTGTAAAAGCCTTAAGGTATGCTCTGCTGAAACTCACGTTGTTTGTGATGTTACAACGGCCTCTCCGTTCTTAAGTTGCCAGGGATACATTCCAAGTATAATACACATTAGTAAAAGGATCTATTTTAATTTTTATTTGTCTATATACACTTTGGGCGGCCGCGGTACGCGGTAAAAAAAACGCAACCCACGGCTCTGTAATTTTCCCCGCGACTGTATTTTCAAAATAGCCCACTTGTGCCGCGACCCTGGCAACACTGGTTTGCTGCACCCTCATCACACAATGATAGATAACCTTCCGCGCTGCGATGACGGGAAGAAGTTGGGGTCAAACCTTATCAAATGATTAATTTGCGTTAAAAAAATATTAACGCGTTAATGCATGCAATTAATCAAAAAATTTTAACGCGTTAATATTTTGACACCCCTAGTTTTATTTTATGTTTTTAAAGTCATACAGTTTTAGAACGACATGAGGGTGAGTAGGCTAAATGATTTTCATTTTGGGTGAATTAATGATTAGCTTTTACAATCAACAAGAAAAAAATATATTCACAACCCATTTTACTTACGAAATGTGACACATTTCTGTGCAAAAAGGGATATTTAGAAGAAAGAAATGTGGGCATGTTTTGTTTTTATCTGAATTGACTGGATTGTGAAACGTGTTGGGAGAGAAGGGGTTAAAAATTAGAAGACTTGAAAAATAAGGACTTGATGTCAGCGAATTAGAATTTTTTTTCAGAGGTGCATTTTAAAAAATTTTTTTTAAATGTTTTGTATGTGTTTCTTTCATTCAAAATAAGACCAGAAATTTGTATTAAAAACTAAAAACCTGTGTCAGTAGAATTTAGTAAGCATTTTTTTTTAATGAGATCCAATATAAGGAAAGTTTTATTTTTGTAGAATCCGTTTGCATCTGCATCTGCATCTGTGTAACTTTCCACTCAACTATCACTATTACTCTTCCTAAATGACAGCTAGATGTTTGAACACACTCTTCACACACTTATCTCTGATTTTCATTCTCCCACTGGATTCGTCTCTCTCTACATGCAGCAGGTACAATAGGTCCAAAACTCAAATCTAATGTTTGAGATTTGAAGATCTGAACCTCTGACCTAACTCTCTCTCTCCATCTCCCGCTCTCTCTCTCTCTCTTTCTCACACACACACACACACACACACACACACACACAGCACACACACACACAAACATACCCATACTGTATGCATATGAGTTTACACACACATACACACACTCCAATGTGAAACATGTTGGCAGGGAAAAGCACTAGAGTTTGGAGTGGGTGGGTGTTGCGGTGGTGATGCTGCCGTTTGTGAAGTCTCTTGAGAGTCAATCCAAATGTTTCAGACAGAATGCAAAAAATAGCAAATTAATGCCCCTGAAGAGTACCCACCCACTGGAGTCATGCCCTCGCTTAAAATACATCATCTGTTTCACAATCCTTCCACAAAAAAAAAAAAAAGAAGAAAAAAAATAAATAATCAGAGCTGTGTGGTGCAGTTTGGTCCAGGCGGAGGGAGGTTGGAGTGTTGATTTATTTATTATTGTTCGCTTGAAGCGACCTTGCTCCATGCAAACGCAAATTAAATCATAACGCAGGGCTGAAACTCTGACGCTGTGGGAAACGAATCCTCTGCTACCAGAGAATTGAGCTATTGTTAAAAATCAAGTGATTTTTAATTGCGCAAAATATTACACAACAATGCTAAAAAACATTATGAAATGGGCTATTTTGGTGTAGTGCCTCTCACACGGACCAACCAAACCCATATGGCTCTCCAGTGCCTCAATGAGATGCTTGTTGCTTCTAATGTGGCGATTAATGGTGTTTATACCACCTGCATAATTGCTGTTTGAAACCTGTGTGATTTGATAACAACATCTGTATTTAATCTACCACAGCAGGGGCCGTCATTGGCATAGCTAATTATTGTTTCGAGACGTCTGCTGTGTCAGATATGTAATAGGCTTAGTGATATGCCACCTGGTCAGCAGGTTTCTGTCATAAACAGTCATACGTAGGTTATCTCTATACTGTAGGCAGCTAATCAGCTCAAAACCCTTTAACTCTTATTAGCCTTTATGTAATGCCTCTAATTAAACTCTCAGAAAAAAAGATACAAAGCTGTCACTGGGATGGTAGATTTTGTACCTTATTTACCCCTATGATATAAATTAGTACATTAAAGGTATATTGCATCAGCCTATATTACTAAAGTGTAGTCTATATATTAGTACTTTTTGAAAGAGTACCGCCTCAGTGACGGATTTATACCTCTTTATACCTGAATTATTTTAGATTAGATGATCATTTATTGGATTTCTTGCTCACATTAATTTATGTCAATTAATGAATCCACATGAACCCTAAATTCTGCAATCTGATTTACATATTCATTTACATGTGCATTATGTACTTCAAGCAAAACTTACTAGTGCCAGAGGAAGCTACCGCAAGTCATTTTTGCCTGATGACATATCTAAAAAGAAAGAATGTCAGAACAGCGTTTTTTTGGCAAATATTTAGTAAATATTCAATCTCAACCAGTGACCAAGACATGCACATAAACATACGCATGTTCGTATCATGTAAAACGTATGTAAACATAGACATCAGGGTGATGTACGTTTGATTCCGATTGAGAAAATAGTTGACTGACAAATTCTTTTTTTCTTGTTGATCTGATTAAGGTCTACAATCTGATCAAAATTTCATTTAGACTGAGCGCAATTGGATCGATTGAGGTGTTTACATTAAGGTTTTTCAGTGCAAATACATATGAACTGATTCTCTGGGTGCTTGGGTAGCTATAGTTGCCTTTTGTATTTTCTAATCTAATTTTCAGCTGGCATAGGGTGTGTTGAAATTTAAGCAAGCAAGTCCATGTGCCAAAGCTACTAACGTGTAGCTGCTCCGCTTTTCGAAATCCCCTGATTGGTTTATTGGATCAGTTAGTTAGAAAAGACTGTCAGCATGTATGACACTTCAGGGAAAAACGGGGAGAGCCGTGACGGGATTTAGCGCTCCCCGGGAACATCAGGGTCACGAGTCCACTCCATGCTCGTACAAGCTTCTTTCACAGCATGCGTTTACGCTCTGATCACCATATGTAAGCACAAATAAAAGAGGAAGTGAGGGACGCACAAAGAGCACAAAACACCCACAGGATGCTGCGTTTCCTCCTGCCGTAGGCCGGGGTTTAAGGGCTAGTCATGTGACGCGGGGAACGTGTTGGTGGTCTCACTCAATCCCCCCCCTTCCCTCTTTCACACTCTCCCCCATCGTCTTCACCCGTTCCCTCACCCCCAACCACAATGCAGCTCGACCTTCAGCCTAATTGGGCTGCGAAGGAGGAGAAAGCGAGAGGGGGAGGGAGAGAGGAGGCCAAGACCGTTGTTTTTTTAGGAAGATTCCCAAGACTCAGAAGGGCAGAGACTGCTCAAACACTCCGAGTACCAAAGTGACAAAGGCCTTTAGTTAGAAGCCTCCAATCAGTGCTTACATATTAACACGCACACATACATGTGATGATTCAAATCTGAAAGCATATAACGAAATACAAAATGTAGGCCAAATTTCAAAATGGTTGCGACAAAGGTTTGAACCCCATGTTTCTAATGAATACAAGCCTGAGACCACCAAGATTTTTATGCATTTTTCAGTTTTTTTTAAAAAGTTTTTTATTTATTTATTTTTTTACAAACTTTATTACCAGCATATCAAATTAATTGAGAAAAAAAATGTATTTAAAGTCTATTAACCAAATTTATATTTTAAATTCAGGATTTTCAAAGTGAAACCCAGACTTTTGAACCACATATTGAAAAAATAAAAATAAAAATTAAGCTTTAATATTTAAAATAACAAAATTAAATTCTAAATTTAACGAAAACCAAAAAAAAAAAAAGAAAAAGAAAAAAAAGTGAACTGCAGATTTTTTTCTTTTTTTTTAATGCTGGGACGTGGTGCTCAGGAACTCAGTGCTGCAAAACTGCAGCTGCACTGAAAGGTTCTGCTTTCATTTGGCTTGTCATTGCCATTCTACAACCTTCAGACTTTTCTCTAACATTCTAACATGAATTTACAAAAACATTTCATGAAATAAAAAAATATTTTTCACTCTCCCTGCCCTGATTCTCCCAACTTCTTTTCAATAGTCTCGGTCTCTTTTAAAACATGCAACTGCGCAGTGCAACAAAACAAAGGACAGATTTTTTTCCCTCCTGGAAAAACAAAACAGTTGTCTATCTTTCATAACACACCTCAATAAATTTTTTTAAATTCACCTCATCTTATATCATTCACTGGATCTCATTGATCAGCCATATATTAATTTAAAAATCCTAACTGCATTGTAAAGCCACAGAAAACTTGTTTCCAAATTAAAAGGGAATAATACATACTACATAAACCAAACAGTTTAACCAAACCTTTGAACTGATCAACAAACCAAGACAAGGAGTAACTCTAGGTGACATTTCTGTCTAAATGAAACTCTTATACTCCATATAGGTTGAATACACGAAGAGGAGTATTTGTCATTCCATGATGTTCAGAGACATTCATTCAATCTCTCAAACATCACCACCGCAGACAAGGTCAGCCAGAGCTGTTACAGAACTGGCAGTGTTAAGTGACCTTGGACTATTTACATTGATGCTGAGAACATCACATGAAGAAACCATCACGGCATTTAGGATTTACACATGGAATGAAAGACTGAAGAGATCTGTTTTTGTTTTGATTTTTTTAGTTATATATAATATATATCCACACTCATACCACGGTTCACAAACTTCAAGATATTTAACAACAACACCACCAGAGCTTTGATTGGCTGTTCAATCAGAAACCCCTCCCCCCCATACATTCATTCTTTCATTATTTGCAGATATACTAATGATCTATTTATTACAGACGTGAATAATTTACAATAAAATAACAATTTTAGTTATTCAATCTTCTTGCTTTTATACTACAGTAATTGTACCCTGTTCGTCCCTCAGAGATCCGCCTCGTCTCAGCTCTGATAATAGAAAGGGCTTCAGATTCTTCTGGAAAACTTTGCCGTGTTGGTAGAGGGGTTGCCGCTCACAGCAAGTACATTTAGTCCGATAATGTGAGGGTCACGTCGATGCTCCGGAGCTTAATCCCAGGTGATGACGTCTCAAGTTTTCTCGAAAGGTTTTCAGTTAAACACGCACCTAAACATGGAAACCAGGACTACAACTTGTACCAGCACCCCCACACACACACACACACACAGAGGAGAAAAACTGCATATTTAAGACATACAAACTCACAAACTGAGACTGCCTTCAAAACTCGTTTTGGGGAGCACCCTCACAGAAACCATTTAGAGAACAATGAACACAGGACTATCGGACTATTTAACGGTGTGACAGCATTTTCTTCCATTTAGTCAGAACATGTTTAACCAAACGAATACAAAATGGTATAGACATCTGATCTTATAGCTTCATATGGCAAATTCATGACCTCTGAAAGCAAATTGTGTGACTGTATTGTATGCTAACCTTTGGAAATGAACCCCAGTATAATATATATTTCATTATTTGAGATTTGACAAATGCCACTTTGAAAAATAATAAAAAAAAAAAATAAAAATAAAAATCACACATTTAGATCGCTCTTCAAACTGAAAACATGAAGGACGTTGCTGTGAGTTCAGTTTTTATCGGGGATCTATGTTCTGTACTGTTTTGTTTTTACCCAGATGCTTTCAGATTAGTTTTTAATCTGAACATAACTGTCCAGCTCCAAAAAAGGTGTACGGGAAAAATATTGCCTCAGCAACCATTTTCATCTCTCTTCCCCTCCATAATCTCTTGCTACATTCCCTCCTCAAGCTCTCATTTGTGTCAAATTGGAGAAACTTTGATTTAGTGCAAAATGCTCTGAAAATCCTCGTTTTTGAAAAGTATGTGTCCACCTTTTTACAATTCTGAGAGGCATCAAGTGTGCAGGTTGACGATAAGAAAAACACAAGACTGAAAACACAACAGCACTGATGAGACAAAAGGGGGCAAAAGCGATTAAAAAAATGAGAGATAACCAGACCTCAAACTAATTTCAAAACAACAACAACAATAAACCGACAAAAAGAAACCCCTGGTGATCATTCCAAAACTTTCTTGTCCAACGCTTCTTTGCCATTGGTCCTCGAGTAGGGCTCAAAGGCGGACGAGCTCAGGTAGCGGGCAGAAAGTTCCTGCAAGTTCCCCGCGAGAGATCCGGCCATGCCGAGCGGAGTGGAGGAGATGCGTGAGGCGACCGACCCAAGCAGAGAGGGCATAGGGAAGCTAAACAGCCCGTGGGCAGGTGGAGATCCCTGCAGCCCTGTGACTGTCCCCGAACTGGTCACCGTTGGCAGCGGCGGGCTGCCCCCAGCTGTGCCTGAGCTGGCCGCGCTGCTGCTACTACTGCTGGAGGAGCCTCCATTAGCGGTGATGCCCAGGGACGGCCCACGCAGGGCTGAGCCTAGCGACGAGCTCCCGCAGTGGGGCAGCAACCCAGGCAGGCCTGGGGGAGTGAGGAGCCGGCCCTGCTCCAGGAGACGCAGGACACTACAGGTGGCGGCTGTCTCAGAGACCACGGAGCGCAGCTCGGAATCCTTCCCTTGATCCTTCTTCTGTTTAGTGCGACGATTCTGGAACCACACCTTTACCTGCCGAGGGAACGATATTAGAAATTAGCTTAAAATAGAACACAAAGCAATGTAATATGGAAAATACTGTAAGCTTGCGTAATGCAACTATGTTAATACTACTTCAAATTGGTTTAAATGTAAAATATTAATTAATTAAAATTAATTAAGATTCTTAGATTTTTTTTTAGATACCATTAATTATAGAAGTCTATTTATAGAAACTATAAAAGTTCAAATGTAACTAGATTATTTATGTATAACGTAAATCTTTTTGCTGTGTTTGATTCTTAATGCACCAATTTAATATGTATTTTGGAGCAGTAAAAAAAAAAAAATTATAAAAAAATAAAAAACACTAAAAAGGGCGAAAGTTGGTTAGCCAAAATTAAAATTAATTTTGAAAAGTGTAAATGAAACTTATTTTGAAATAAAAAAGGTAATTGTAAATATAAACCTATTTAATGAACAAAAACATGCACTTCTTTTGAAAAACACCACAACACGAGCTCCTTTTGCAAGGACGGATGGATCAATACTGTTTTGAACCACGTAATTGTACTGTATCCATTTAATTTAAAATTACAAAGAAAGAGGAATGGCAATTTCCTGATAATACATGTTTAGATCAAGTTCCAATGGCAGAACAAAATCATAATATATATTTATTGTCTATAGAGAAAATGAGGCCCGCTTTATATTCGCTGTACTTCAAATGATCGATAACAGCTTCAGAGGAATAAGAACAATGAAGTATGACTAACATCTCAGAATTGTGTCATGCAGTTTAACTGTCACATCTATAAAAAAATAAAAACCCCACTAAAATAAACAGCTTAAATGCGTCACAATAAGTATTGTAATACCATTTAAACGTTTTTTTGATAGATCAAGATTATTAAAGAATACGCTGCTGTGTTTGACAAAGCCGCTAGTTACATAAGTGCATGCCTTAGTTTCATCAATGTTGTAATGGAATGCTAAATATTGAGTTATCGTCATATTAAACCTGCTATTGTCTCTAAATCACTAAAATGCACATTTGTTGTTTGCTTTTGTTTAATCTCACAATGTTTTGTGGATACCATGACCTGGAAGGTCAAAAAAAAACAAACGAACATTGAATTACCAGCAATTCCACCTTATAAAAACACCATATTTTCCCTCTCGTTCTCGGTGCATTCTTGACTCTGCCAAATGCATTGCTGGTATACTTTCACAAATGGATGACTTTCCTAGTTTGATCTTTCCACAGAACATTTCATGTTTCAGAACACAATGTTAATTTCATGAAGCCGTCATTAAGGAGCACTTCACCCTCCTCATCAGGTGGCCAAGAAGAGACACGGGAAGCTTTAATGTAATCAAGGCATGGATTTGAACTGCACTGCAGCACGGGGCATTAGTGAAGCTAACTCTATTGTGCTCCCTGTGTTCGCAGCACCGATCTGCCTCAGGGCTTTAAATCTCTTAATTTCTCCCCACAGGAGAGCAGAAGAATTTTAAAGTCGTTAGTTGGGTGATGATGTGATAGAATGTGACACAGTTCAAATGGCCAATAGAATTAGAAATGTTGAGACAGCATTGTCGGTTTGCAGGTGTTCAGGGTGTTTAATTAGGGGAGCCCTGATCAATATATGACTGAAAAATTGAGCGTTAAAATGAGAGAAAAAAAAAAAGAAGATATATATTGTCTTATATTTTTTGTGGGACATCATGCCTTTTTTTTTTCTTAAATCAAGGTATAGCATGTGGTATAATGAACATGATCACTAATGAATAAACATAAAAATGTGGGTTCCAGAATTAGCCTTACTATTGCAGTCAGAGTTTCTCCGCACTGCAGATTATCCAGGGAGACACGTAGAGAGAGAGAGAGAGGGATAAATCGAGGCCGAGAGAGAGAGAGTGCATGTACAGTTCAGTCATGTAATCTCAAGCTCGTGACCTCTTGCTGACCCCTGCACAAAGCATGTGCCGCAAATGCATCGTTGGGCTTATTTTTTGTAAAGCAGGCCTTTATGCCAATAACAAACCATCAAACTATTGCACTGATGGTAAGGGCAGAGAAAAGGGAATTATCTGAGAAAATGTCAGGAAGATGTGATTGGATCACTGATGTTTTAAGTGGTCTGAAGGGATGCCACAGGACGATCAAAATGTAAATTAAATAAAGATCAAAATCGTATAGTCAAAATAGCTTGTGACCAGGTAGCTCTGTGTCTTTTTATTTGTACAGAGCGTCAACATTTTAATTTTTACATTTTAATTACATTAAATAATATTTATGATTATGCGTCAGAAGGATAAATATGTTTGGGAGAGTCCATTTGTGTGATTATTTTTGTGGTTTTATTGTACTGGTTAATTTCAGTAGTATTTATAATGATTGTTTTATGTATATGGAATTGTATTTGTGTGTATGGATATGTGCATTTGATTGTGTACCTGAGTTTCAGACAGGTTAAGCTGTCGGGCAAGTTCGGTTCGTTCTCGTCCCACAACATACTGGCACCGCTGAAACTCCATCTCCAGTCTGTAAAGCTGTTCTGCTGTGAACGAGGTCCTAGTACGCTTTGGTCGGTCTAGATCCAAACCCTTGGGGAGAATAATCTCTCGAATCGAACCTTTGGCATCTAAATGTGATAGGAAAAATATTTTCAGCAAATTGTCCTACCTGCTTTAAGATTATTGTTAAAATATCTGTACATATAATTAGAAGAAATCATTATATCATAAAATAGGTTAAAAATTTAATATAGGTAGTCATGCAAAACATATTAAACATTGCACAATTGTTGTGGCTAAATAACCAACAAGACATAAGATGTTTTTAATCAAGAAAATTATTTTTCCACCACAAGCTGTTAAAAATGTCACAGTTTTGTATATCATGGCACATAAATGCCAAACAAATGCAGACTACTAGACTCTTATTGTTTTAGTTACTTCTTATTAATTTATTTTAAATACTAACAATTCATCATGTAGGAAAATAGTGTTGACTAAAGCTCAAAGCATTTCAGAATAGTAGTTGAAAACTTGCATAAAACACAAATACAAAAAATAGTCTGTCAAATTATACTGCAAAACAATTTTGTATTTTTCTGTCTTTTCATATGTTATAGATATTTCGATTGGGTCTTCTATCTCTGATTGGATTAAATGATTACTAAAAATGTTGAATAATCAAGTATTTAATAAAGTAAATGCATAAAAACTGGGCGATAAATGCGTGATTTAAAAACGAAAATAATAATAAAATATACCAAACATGTTAGATGGTGAGTTATTAAAGTTATTATGTTTGTTGTTATTTGTGTCTTTGTGATGTGCAGAACCGTGCTCCAGCATTCTTAGCAAAAAATTAAGCAATAAATATATTCTTTAAAAAAAATTGGTTAAGCTTTGTGACAACTTCAAGATGATTTTAAAAAACACACACTCACACACACTGGTCTCCATAATTATTCAAATCCAGATACTGAATAATTGTATTGGCTGCTGAATTGTGACTGAAGAAATTACACAATAATTTCATCAGGTTAATTTCCTCATATTTCAGCAGGCCTCCGAGACTGACCTAGATTTAGCTTCACAACCTAAATAAATTAATGGAGCTGATTGCTCTCCAGAATTTCACAATCAGCTGACACAAGCAGGAGGGGCTCCACAACTATGTTAGTAATTTAACACAAATATAGACAAGCAGCTTTACGCCAAATTGTTGCAAGACATTAAATTATCTTTTTTTTTTTTTTTTTAAACTTAAACCTTTTTTAAACTAATGATTCATTTACAGATACATTTCAGTGCATGCCCCACAATCTCAATGATACTAAGTAAAAAAATGCATCTCCATTCAAAAAAACTGAATGTAACAGAATGCTTATTTTTTTGATGATGGAGAAAAAGCACTGAAACTTTATATAAAAAGGCAGAGATAAGACTATCTAAAAATGATAACCAACATAATGAAAAATGTAACTTTTTTGCAAAGCTGATTATGTATAAAAAGAACAAAATTTCTTAAATCTCACAATCACAGAAACTGTCCTGTAAATAATTGAAACTTTCACAAACATATAGTATAGTGCTAAAGTATTTTCCAGATTTGATAATTATAAACTATTTATTTTCGTATTTATGTCCATAATAGTAATACATATTTGATATTCTTTTAAATAGCATTTGCAAATATTTGCAGCAGAGAAATTGGATCAGAAAGCTATGAGCTAAGAGCTGAAAAAATAACAATCATAATTTTTTCTTCAATACTGAAGAAGTTTTATCCAGTTCTCAATTCAGCGTAGATCAAATTGTATCATGTACACTTGTGCACGCTCAAATCTGTACACACTCATTCATGGAGGGAAAAAACAAAACAAAACAAAAACCAGCGACTCGGAAGAACTATCACAAAAAGCAAAATTAAAAGTTCCCGTTAAGTCAATTTCCAGTTTTTTTTTTGTGGAGTACAAAATGTCCAGAAAGCTCCACGGGAGTGTTTTTAAACTTACCCCGAACTAGAATCCTCCGGCAGTAATCAGGGTCTCCTGAGCTCGCCCGGCTCTTTTCGCAGTTTTCCACCGGTCCGGATGGAGAGAAGGACTCCTGCTGGTCCTTCAGGAACGTTTTTGAAATGTTCCCCTGGGAATCCTTTCCCTCTTTCCCCTCTTTTAGTCCATTCTTCAGCAACATTCCGGACTCCGAGTCTTGGCTGTAGCGGACTTCCATAGTCTCTTATCCTCTACGAAGATTTCGCCTTCTTTTTCTCCTTGTTGGGAAGAAATAACTATTCGGGTATGGACACACACTGCTTATTCTGGGCAATATAGGTTTGGTCTTTCTGTAAAACAGCAGCTTGGAGTCGAAGTCAGATAGCTAATGTGCCACCAGCACTTGCCCGGTCCACTGATCTGCCCTATTATCTCTGTGCAGATTCACTTGCCCAATGATCATAGACTTCTCACCCAAATTCAACAGCAATTTAACAGCTCCTCTCCTTGTAACATTCACATCAGGCTGATCTCCGGGTAATCAGAGCTGTGGACGGACGCATGCTCGCCGCTTCAATTGATTACGGTAATTTTGCTGCCTCCACATTTGCGTAACCTCATGAATACTCTAAACTGTTTGGGAAATACACATTGTCCTGATTGAGGGGTCCACTCACTCCGACCCCCCTCTCCGCCCTCGTTCGCAAAGGTTCAAGGGAGATGATTTGCCTCGAATCGCCACCACGCGCAATCACGGACCGCCAGAAAAGTTCCACTTCATTCCTCGATGCCCCGGCACTGGCCGTTCCCCTGCTCTCAGGCTGTAGATGTTTGGTCGGGCTAACTTTACGAACAGGCTGGCAATTCTCCCCCCGGATAACGGCCCGATACCACACGCTGCACCCTCGGAGCTAATACAAGCAAAGAGCGAAAAGAGAGAGAGGGAAAGATCGGCAGAGAGCAAAGAGAGAGAGAGAGAGACGGAGAAAAAGAATGAGGGAGGCGGAGAGACCTGGAACACGAAAAAAAAATGGAATCCACTTCGCTCGGAATCTGTAGTGGTAATGAACACGGATTGACAAAAGAAAGAGATGAACACAAGGGAACTCTGTCAAGCGGTGGACAGTACGCACAACCACCCTGAGTTACCCAGCACCTCTAATGCAAACCCCAACCCAGTGCTACCATCGCTCAGCCCCCTTACCCAACAAGAAACCTGTTAAAGCACCGCTAAAAAACTCAACCTGCCCGAGATCCCAACACTAACACCCAAAGCGACCCCCCTCCTCCTCCCCTCTCCCACTCCTTCCACACCACTACACACCCACCCACTCAGTCTCGCCTATTTTCATTGTCAACGCAACAATATCTGGGGGAACAGCAGTGGTCTGTAATCCAATAAGACCATTGATTAGGCTACAATGATTCAATTCAAGCCAATGGTTGCGAGCAGGGAACAGGCTTGGACCCTTCTTGTCACCTTGCAGGGCCAGAGGCCCTCTTCATGCTGAACTCCCCCCTTTCCGAAGCCATTCAGTCCTTTATGAGAAACGGAGAGCAAAAGGAGTGAAAGATGGCAATTATCTAATTGGACTATTAACAAACAATTCTGTGAGTGTGTCTGGTAGGGAGCAGAAGAGGATGGGGAGGGGGGAGCTGGACTAACTTCATTTAGCGAGTGTGTGGGGCAGCCTGTTGGAGAGAGGGAAAGGTTGTTTAAAGAAAAGATGAGAGGGAGGGATTGTTTAAAGAAAAGGTAAGAGGAGGCTACGAAAGGGGGCCGCAGGGGCAACGGGGCGATTCTGCGCCGAGCTTGGGAAAAAGAGTTCAGTGGGACGCGCACCAGCTGTGGTCTGAGACGTTCCAGGTCAACAAAAGATGAAGATGTCCTGCACGAAGACTGTGGGACACTAAACTGTCTTGGTGCAGAGGCGTCTTCTAATATCTGTTGCTTTTGAAGACTGTCGGTCCTGTATAATACCTGTTGAAAAGAAGAACATATGTTAGGTTTGGGATGAGGGTTTCCTACCTTGTTTTAAGACATTAATATACTCTCTTAAGTCACTATCATCTCTTAAAGATGCTAATATGAATGCTGAAGTTATAAATGTCAACCCTTGAGGAACTAATATGTAACCTTAACTTACTAATATCAACTCTTAAGTTAGTAATACATATATTTACTCTTGAATTATGAATATTGAACCTTTAGATACAAATATGAACTCTTTAATTCTGAAAACCAAAATTTAAGGTACTAGGTGCTAAATATACAGCTTTAATTGATAAAATTCAACCCTTAAGATAATAATACATACCTTCAAGTCAACCCTTAAGATACCAATTTAAACCCTTTTAGTTTCTAAAAGTTACTAATATCAACCCTTAAGGTATTAAAATACACCCTTAAGTTATTAATATCAACCCTTGGGTTACTAATATCAACCATTAAAGTACTAATATACTTTAGGGGTAGATGAGGCACAAAGGTGTAACTTTGAGAGTACTGCCACAGTGTCCAGCTAAAGGTTCATATTTTCAACGCATTTTTTGATAGTACATGCGACTCAACTAGCTTTACCAGTAGGAACTACTTGGTCAACCAGTTTCCAACATGGCTGATCAATATGAATTTGTCCGCACACTGAAGAAAGCATGGGCTGAAACTGTTTTTAATACACTTCGCACTTCTGTCACTTTTTCACTTTTGCATATGAAAAATAAAAACTATATTTTTGTTAGACCTTTTTTTGTCTGATTGAATTTTTCAGTGTGTGGACAAATTCAGCTACCTATTGGACTAAAAAGTTCGTTTTGAGCGCACACAATTCCTGCTTGATTGAAAATGCCTATGCTGGTCCAATAACTAGAGTGGCACCAAACCAGCCAGTTTAGACTATTCTTGTTTTAGCTGGTGGGTTCACCAGGTTAACTACCAATTCAGGTACTGCAAAGGTTTTTAACTTTATTTTGTTTTGGGGATTTTTGCTTTTATTTTTATAGGAAAGTAGAGTGTAGTGGTGGGTGGGAGAATGGGACCAGACTTGAACCTGCTAATCCGAGTGCCATCTGTTCTGAGCATGTACATAGTACACTGAACCTGACGTGTCAGGAAATGTTTGACCCTGCATTCACGCAAATTACGCCTCAACCTTTTGATACTTACAAATATGACAAATATTTGAGTGTAAATACATGTAAATACAAAATACAGTGGAATTTGTGAGTGGTATGAGGGACACATTATCTGAAATCAAACGGCATTGACAGCATCTAAAGCCTCACAAGATGCAACAATTTAGTGATTTGTGTTGAAAATTAATGTCCTGACCTTCAGTTTAGTCACTTCTGTCATTAACAATAGCAGTCATAACATTGTGAAAAGCTAATATTTTCGATATGGCATTTTTGGGCTTCCATTATTTTTTTTAACATGTCTGTGTGAAGGTTATTCAAATATCCCCTAAAGAAGTAGCAGTGAAGAACCCAGAACAATATGAGTGCTGTTTCCTCTTCCTCTCTGTTTGTCTCTATTGTGTCACTGCTGGTAAAGCCTCCCATCAGATGGTAAGTAAAGCCCACAGTGTCAGAATGGCAAAACTCACCCACCTCATTTATTTAGAGACAACAAAACACTTCAGCGTCAAAAGAGAAGCGGGACAAAGACGAGATGGGCGGAAACACACATAGATAGAGACAAAAAGACAGATGGTGAGACATATCAATAGATAAATAAGAAAAAAGACATGACATGACAATACCTGAAGATGGGAAGGGCACATTTTGTGCAGCTCCTTTGAGTCTGGGTGATGCAGCATGTGGGTTACGCAGAACTCCAAGATTTTACAAACCTCCTGTGGATTTTGGAAAAACAAAACAGGAGTGCAAAAGAATGATGAAAAAGGCCAGGACTTTCATTTAGAATACCTGGTTCATAAAATGTCTATGTGGGTGTTATGAAAGTGTGAAACTATTCAAACTCCCACAATTTTATATTCCTTACTGAGACAACTGAGACAAAAACAGATTAACAATAAAGTAAAAAATAAATACATACATACCAATATGCACCAATATTAAAATTCTGGCCTATACTGATATAACATTTTTAAGGTTAGGTTTAAGTTTTCATTTTGGTTTTCATTTATTTTAGTCTAGTTTTAATGTTACAGCCGATAACCAATAAATGGCTGATATTAAAATTCTATACTACATTATTAAAAAATATTGTAAAATAAAATAATACTATTTTGTTGAAAATATTATAAAACAAAACAACAATGCAGACAAAAAAACAAACAAACAGTCATTTTAAATGCTGCAAGTGAATTATATACATTATAAAGAAAAATATACAGTGTAAAGAGTGGCATAGTGTTATTAAACATTCACTTTAAGCAAACATTAAAAATTAGAATGCACAACTAAATATCAACACTGATAAATAATAATAATAATAAAAAAATCTAAAATAGACAGTTAAGCTGTTTTGGTACAGATATGCTTCCCTAATTACAAATTGTTCATCGGTTTGTAAAACTAAAATCACAAAGCTGTGATAATACATTAAAAAAATATAAAAATAAAGGCACTAAAGTCTAGGTGCTACTTTTTCCTAATACAGTATATATTTCCGTGTTTCAACAATAAAAACCTTGAATTATGCTACTGTAATAGGGTAAAAAAAAAAAAGAAAAAAAAAAAATTCACCACACGGATCCCACTCGCCACCCCCAACTAACACCAGTGCATTCTTACTCCGCTAATACACCCATTACCAGACAAAGTGTGTTTTGGCTGCAAAAGAGGCCGAGGGGGAGAGACTTGAGTCCTATCTTGCTCTTAATAGCTCATTAGTAGAGCTAAGCAGGCTCTCTACTATATCGCTAGCACCTTTATTCTGCTAATGTTCCTCGTACCTCTTTCTGCCATCTACAACGTGTCAAATGTACAAGTAGAGCCAAAACCTGGGAATGGTTTCAAAACATACCAGGCTACTGCTAGAGAGGGATTGTTCTGAAATGATATTCTGAAAGGTTCATACTCTCGCACAAAGGTGGATTGTTGCTTGTGTTGGGGGGATGAAACAGACAGCTGCTAGACAGCATGTATACTTCAACAAAAAATCATTAGAAAAATGGAAGAATGGAAAAACTATTTTCAGCCAGGACATTATCAGTTAAGTTAACAGACATTTCTTTTAACCCTAAAACGCAACAAAATCCATTCTGCCATTCAAAATACTGGTAAAAACCTGTGAAAATCAATACGGAAAATTCTTTCATATTAACACAGTACATCTGGCCCTGTTTCTACAAACTTTTCTAACTGTGTATATACACAATTTAAGCGTAAAGTACTAGAAAATGTTTCATAAAATAATACTTACATAAATGATATTATACTGCATAATATTTTCCTCACCTCAGTAGGATACTTATGCCGCACACACAAAAAAATTATATATATATATATGCTATAGCTGATTGTGTATGTGTATTATAAAGTGTGTGTTTGTAGACAATCAAGTAAAACATGTTTGAAGTCTGGTACTTTCAGGCATGCCATAAATTCATTGTTTTACATGCAATGTCTCAAAATCGCATGGAGGTTTATATATTCTCAAGGATTAGACACAGACCTGGCTGTTTTCAAATGGAAGTGATTTTCAGATAATTGTTCTGGAGGGCATGTCGTCAATGTTCCCTCTCTTTCTCTTCCATCCTGTTACCTAAAGCCTCTCATTCAGATTTAACAAATCAATACCATCTCTCAGCCTCTGCTCTCCTGTTCAAAACAGTGCTAGGAACCATCTTCAGATCACAATAGACCATATAATACCAAAAAAACACAGCTTCATCTAAGTGTGTCAGTCTGACCTGGAGTCTGTGTGTGTGTATGTGTGTGAGTGTGTTTAAGCAAACAGGCTGAGGTTTCTCATCAGAGCACATTTTGTGAGGGCCTAATGTGGGGTTTCAGAGCCATTACAGGTGGAGCAGGAGGGGTGTTTGTAGCCATGGCGCTCATCTTTGAGACGAAATCTCAGACAATCACGCCAATTTCAATTACATGAGCTGGGCTGCAAAGAGATGAGGAATGTGTGTTTTCTTTTATGTGCAACAAAAGCTTTAACTAAAGCAAACAAGGTCTTGTAAAATTAAAAAGTACAGTCATTTAAAGTTTTTAAAGAATTCAAAAGGCACACAAAAGCTTTGTAATCTAAGGGAAAAAATCATTTGAAAGAAAAACAACACATTTAATCATCTAAACAAAGGAACTGTAAACATTTTCATGAACATTTAATGATTTTCTTTTCTTTTTACACAAAGAAAATCAACCGAGATATTTGCACTGATAAATACGTGTTATTTTATCTAAAAATAATAGATTTGAAAGTCATTTTCTGACAAACGTAGAAATATTATGTTCCCAGGAACAATCTGCAGTTATAAAATGTCATGCAGCATTTAGGCTTTTTAGGATAAAGATCTCCCTCCCCCTTCTACTGTCCCACTTTAGATTGGTTTCAGGATTTCATCCACAAAGCTCTACTTATAGGAGCATCCTGAAAGACCTCAATCTGTTATAGCATCGCTATGAGTTTGAGCATAAATTAATGCAACACGCTGTGGAATATAATGCAGGTGTGTGCGGCATTTTGGGAAGAGGGGATCTGTGTGTGACTGAATGGGACTGTGCTAGAGTGATTCAAATTGATGCAGTCAATACAAAGTATGGTTAGGACACCTTTACTGCACATACACTGAAATATGTTTCTTAAGATTTCTTTTAGCGAAGAACGTGAACAAAAGCTGGGAACACATACCGTCAGTAGTTGACATATTTCAGCAGTTTGGTTAAATGAGCCACTGGAGACGTATCTATAATAAAAAATAGCCAGGGAAGGGAAACCGTAGGTTAAAACTTGTTCACAAAAATCTGGAGAATGGAAACAGACCTTGAGCACATTTGCCAAGGCGTTTTTAATGTGTTTGTGTCGACGCTTCCTCAGTCCCCTACAGTTTAGCGACTGATGCCATCTTCCGGAGGCAAAGCGAATTCGCATGATAGTGACGAGGCTAGTTGTAACTTTTATTTACTCCAGTAATTATTTGTTACAAAAAAAACTATTATTATAGACATTTTAAAGCTAAATTTAAACAGTAAAACACAGCATAAATGTGAAAGGTAATATCAAAACAATGTTTTGTTACAGTTTTTCTCAGTCGCTTTGGTGCATTTCTCAGATCAGAAATGAAATTTTCAAAACTACTTGTTCAACCTCCATATCATCTAGTCACTTGTGCACATCATAAAAGCAGTTTCTCATTCTTTTGAACAAGTTGCGATTGCTTTGGTACATTCATGCAACTGATTATGTACATTTGTCTGTGGTTTCCTACATTATCAGTTGCTAATATCATGTTGCTAATATCTAAATGTATTATATAGTTCTCTGTGCAATAGTGTTACATCTATAAAACATCTATAGGCATATCGCTATAGTTAATCGTAAGTAATTAAATGCAAAATGGTTGATCTAGTTGTCATAAACTGTCAAGCACATTTTCTACACATTTCTAGGCCTACCTATTAGACTTTTTGTAAAATTGCCATGAATTGTGCAAGTGAATCTTGACTTTCACTAATAAAGAGAAAATAGATCAACCAATTATAAACCAGTTCTCTGAAATAGCTCAAAGGTGCATTTCATAAACCTTCGATTGGAAAGCATATATAGACAGAGGACAACACAAGAGTTACAAATTCGGACAATAGATGAACATCCAGAAAACGATCAGGGTCAACAGCTGAGAGGAAGAATAGGAGTAAGGACGCATGGTGGAAGGGTACAGAGGCAAAACAGAGGAAGAGACAGAAGAGGCCAAGGACAGAGGCGCATATCTATTGTGGACCATGTTGTCAATCATGGCCTTACAATGGCTGAAGGGTGCAGCTAAATATTGGGAGATCGACCATATCCTCAATAATTCAAGCATTGGAAACAGTCTCTTTCAATCAATATCCCACATACAGTAATGTGTAAATTTGTACTTTTGAAATGGATATATGGCATACATAAGAAGTGCAGCCTCCTGCATTTCAGTACAGTAACTGTTGCCATAGTTTACATCAGGTAATACTAACAGAGTGCACTGTTATAGACAACATGACTAAGCATTTTGACGATTTTGTTTGTGAACAATGACACAAGGACTTTTCATTCTGATGGCACTGATACGTTCATTGACATAAATACTTACTTTTGAGAGATGAATTAAAGATTTTGAGTAAGTTACAGGCTTTTGCAGGAAATGCATTGTGTGGTGCTGTTTGTATGAATTGTTTTGAGAAATGCACATACTTCTTTGCAAATATTAAGGATGATTCAAGAAATGCACCAAAGCGACTGAGAAAAACTAATGTTTTGGGGGCAGCCGTGGCCTAATGGATAGAGTCGGACTTGTAACCCAAAGGTCGTGGGTTCGAGTCTCAGGTCCGGCAGGAATTGTCGGTGGGGGGAGTGGATAACCAGCGCCTCTCCACCTTCAATACCACGACTGAGGTGAGACCCTTGAGCAAGGCACCGAACCCCCAACTGCTCCCTGGGCGCCGCAGCATTGGCTGCCCACTGCTCCGGGTGTGTGTGTGTGTGTTTACTGCTATGTGTGTGCACACTTGGATGGGTCAAATGCAGAGCACAAATTCCAAGTATGGCCACACGTCACTTCACTTAATAAATACTGGGATTTATAAATTGTGTTAAATTAATTGGTAGGTTACAGTAGCCTATGTGTAGGACAATTTATGTTTTGTTACTGTCCTTTTATCTTACACCTTTAACCCTATAATTGTTCAGGTAGGGTAGGATAGTCAAATCTAGCCTAAACCACCCACACACAGGTTGAAGTCCTTCAGGAATGACGTAGAAGTCTCCCTTGTTCATGTTTGAGATCCAGTCTCATGGGAGGTAGTCGTAACAATAAAATTACTTATTTTATTGGTTACAATACAAAGCAGTTAATGCAAAAATAAAACAAAAAAATCAGGTAAGTTACAAGTCGTCAAACTCTAAGCAGCAGTAGGCTACTTGAGATGCTGTTAAGCGTCCCTCATCAGGTGTCCTTCACGCTTAATGTAGGCAGCATCTGAAGAGTGGATTACTTTTATACACCTTTTTGAGTTATTCCAATTACACATCAATGTCTGTGACCCATGACGGATGTCCTTCTTTTGTGGCTTACGTTGCTGTCTGCGTCTAGCTCTTTCTTCATCGTAGTCTTTTTCTGTCTCATCTCCGTTTGATGTTGCAACATGCTCTCTTCACCATTATCAAACCGACAAGCAAACTCAGACATCTAACTTTCACAATTGTTGTTTATTCATCCTAACAAAGCAAGTTTTGCAAGTGAAAGCATCTTTATCTCAAAGCACATATGGCATTAACTTAAAACAAGCAAATAACATAACTTTGAAACGGGTAAATAGCAATATCATTATCCATATCCAAAACAGTTTATATACAATATGTACAACTGATGAATTTTACAGTTATGCAACCAAACTGACTTGAGTTGTATAATGACACTATTGACTTAGAGCTGCTTTACAGCAGAATTTGAATTTGATGCTATTGTGAAGCTGCTGTGAAACAATCTATATTGTATAATGTGCTTTAGAAATAAAGTTGACTTTCTGACTTGGCTTGTATGCATTCAGTGTGTGTGTGTGTGTGTGTGTCAGTGGCGAGCGGTGACTTTTTTAACAGAGTATGCTGAGTGTACATTTATGGTAAGAAATTTACAAAATATCTTCATGGAACATGATCTTTACTTAATATCCTAATTATTTTTGGCATAAAAGAAAAATGGATAATTTTGACCCATACAATGTATTTTTGGCTATTGCTACAAATATACCCCAGCAACTTAAGACTGGTTTTGTGGTCCAGGGTCACATATTGCCAAGTAACATTGCAAACAACAATACAATCACAGAAGGACTTTAACTGTAAGCAACACAAGTATACGGAAAACAAAGGTATTGTGTCCTGTTTTTCTTGATGTTTGTTATTATTTCAAATTTTATATACATTTTTATAAACTTTTTATATTTTTTATTATTTACTACTTAGGCATGTTGACAATAACGTCTTCAACACTGTCTATGACCAGATATGTTTTTAGTGTACTTTCAAAATTTGCTTTGCTTGAGAAAGCATGAAATTATGTTTGTTTGTTTTTTTTCATACGATTTCGTCGGGTTAGTTTTGCATCAAACACAATGTAATTTTCGGCAATCGAGATCTGGCAGCAACAGCGCATTTTTCTGCTTGGGCGAGCGCTTCGCGGACACTTTACC
Source organism: Onychostoma macrolepis (assembly GCF_012432095.1). Lineage (NCBI taxonomy): Eukaryota > Metazoa > Chordata > Actinopteri > Cypriniformes > Cyprinidae > Onychostoma > Onychostoma macrolepis. Next base: position 11,342,871 of record NC_081171.1, read on the forward strand.
TCTCGCATGAAATCACGCGCATACCAGCAAATCACTGAGAACAATCCTGACGAATCACAGCAACAGAGCGGAGGCGCCAAAGCTGAGGAGAGTCCGCTTACCCGGAAGCTTCCGTCACTAACGTAGATTTACAGAAAATGACCATTGTTTTCAAATAAATCATTTTACATACTTATTCCCAACACTTCATTAAGCTTTAAGTCACATCTTAAATGACAAGGAATCAACTTATAATCATGTTTATATTCATTAGCCCGTGAACTCATTCTCTCAGAAGGCCTGGGTATGCGGCGCATTCGCAGCTTATATGGACGGAACGCCACTGGTGTGTGTGTGTATGTACAGTATACTGTACACACACACACACGTTTGTTTTTGTGAATTGTTGGGACATTCCATAGGTGTAATGGTTTTTATACTGTACAAACCGTATTTTCTATTGCCCTACACCAGGGGTTTTCAAAGACTAAGACAGTGGGCCTCCCTTTTGACACAACTTACCCAATGCACCCCCCCCCCCCCCAACGCACACACATGCACACACACAAAGATAAACACACAGAACAATGTCAGACTGTTAACTCACTTTTATCATTATTTGTGTCAACATGAAAAGTGCAGTTATTTTCAGAGTAATAACAAGTAGGTTAATATAAAGTTTTTAAAACTAAGAATAATGAAACAAAAACAATGATGGTTCATATGAAAAGAACTGATTTTTTTTTTTTTTTTTGCTATTTAAAATTGTAAGAACTGTCCATCCCAGTAAGAACGGTCAGATGATCTGTAACAGAGAGTGGGAAAAATTTAAACAACGCCAAAATTTAAATATATCAACTATTGATTAATATGCTTACATAATTATATCCCTACCTTAGTGAGTGGTATGCATTTGTTTCCTCGCTGCGCAGAGAAGACTAATTATCGACCATATCCTCAATAATTCAAGCATTGGAAACAGTCTCTTTCAATCAATATCCCACATACAGTAATGTGTAAATTTGTACTTTTGAAATGGATATATGGCATACATAAGAAGTGCAGCCTCCTGCATTTCAGTACAGTAACTGTTGCCATAGTTTACATCAGGTAATACTAACAGAGTGCACTGTTATAGACAACATGACTAAGCATTTTGACGATTTTGTTTGTGAACAATGACACAAGGACTTTTCATTCTGATGGCACTGATACGTTCATTGACATAAATACTTACTTTTGAGAGATGAATTAAAGATTTTGAGTAAGTTACAGGCTTTTGCAGGAAATGCATTGTGTGGTGCTGTTTGTATGAATTGTTTTGAGAAATGCACATACTTCTTTGCAAATATTAAGGATGATTCAAGAAATGCACCAAAGCGACTGAGAAAAACTAATGTTTTGGGGGCAGCCGTGGCCTAATGGATAGAGTCGGACTTGTAACCCAAAGGTCGCGGGTTCGAGTCTCAGGTCCGGCAGGAATTGTCGGTGGGGGGAGTGGATAACCAGCGCTCTCTCCACCTTCAATACCACGACTGAGGTGAGACCCTTGAGCAAGGCACCGAACCCCCAACTGCTCCCTGGGCACCGCAGCATTGGCTGCCCACTGCTCCGGGTGTGTGTGTGTGTGTTTACTGCTATGTGTGTGCACACTTGGATGGGTCAAATGCAGAGCACAAATTCCAAGTATGGCCACACGTCACTTCACTTAATAAATACTGGGATTTATAAATTGTGTTAAATTAATTGGTAGGTTACAGTAGCCTATGTGTAGGACAATTTATGTTTTGTTACTGTCCTTTTATCTTACACCTTTAACCCTATAATTGTTCAGGTAGGGTAGGATAGTCAAATCTAGCCTAAACCACCCACACACAGGTTGAAGTCCTTCAGGAATGACGTAGAAGTCTCCCTTGTTCATGTTTGAGATCCAGTCTCATGGGAGGTAGTCGTAACAATAAAATTTCTTATTTTATTGGTTACAATACAAAGCAGTTAATGCAAAAATAAAACAAAAAAATCAGGTAAGTTACAAGTCGTCAAACTCTAAGCAGCAGTAGGCTACTTGAGATGCTGTTAAGCGTCCCTCATCAGGTGTCCTTCACGCTTAATGTAGGCAGCATCTGAAGAGTGGATTACTTTTATACACCTTTTTGAGTTATTCCAATTACACATCAATGTCTGTGACCCATGATGGATGTCCTTCTTTTGTGGCTTACGTTGCTGTCTGCGTCTAGCTCTTTCTTCATCGTAGTCTTTGTCTGTCTCATCTCCGTTTGATGTTGCAACATGCTCTCTTCACCATTATCAAACCGACAAGCAAACTCAGACATCTAACTTTCACAATTGTTGTTTATTCATCCTAACAAAGCAAGTTTTGCAAGTGAAAGCATCTTTATCTCAAAGCACATATGGCATTAACTTAAAACAAGCAAATAACATAACTTTGAAACGGGTAAATAGCAATATCATTATCCATATCCAAAACAGTTTATATACAATATGTACAACTGATGAATTTTACAGTTATGCAACCAAACTGACTTGAGTTGTATAATGACACTATTGACTTAGAGCTGCTTTACAGCAGAATTTGAATTTGATGCTATTGTGAAGCTGCTGTGAAACAATCTATATTGTATAATGTGCTTTAGAAATAAAGTTGACTTTCTGACTTGGCTTGTATGCATTCAGTGTGTGTGTGTGTGTGTGTGTCAGTGGCGAGCGGTGACTTTTTTAACAGAGTATGCTGAGTGTACATTTATATACAAGGAATCAACTTATAATCATGTTTATATTCATTAGCCCGTGAACTCATTCTCTCAGAAGGCCTGGGTATGCGGCGCATTCGCATCTTATATGGACGGAACGCCACTGGTGTGTGTGTGTATGTACAGTATACTGTACACACACACACGTTTGTTTTTGTGAATTGTTGGGACATTCCATAGGTGTAATGGTTTTTATACTGTACAAACCGTATTTTCTATTGCCCTACACCAGGGTTTTCAAAGACTAAGACAGTGGGCCTCCCTTTTGACACAACTTACCCAATGCACCCCCAACGCACATACATGCACACACACAAAGATAAACACACAGAACAATGTCAGACTGTTAACTCACTTTTATCATTATTTGTGTCAACATGAAAAGTGCAGTTATTTTCAGAGTAATAACAAGTAGGTTAATATAAAGTTTTTAAAACTAAGAATAATGAAACAAAAACAATGATGGTTCATATGAAAAGAACTGATTTTTTTTTTTTTTTTTTGCTATTTAAAATTGTAAGAACTGTGTCCATCCCAGTAAGAACGGTCAGATGATCTGTAACAGAGAGTGGGGAAAAATTTAAACAACGCCAAAATTTAAATATATCAACTATTGATTAATATGCTTACATAATTATATCCCTACCTTAGTGAGCGGTATGCATTTGTTTCCTCGCTGTGCAGAGAAGACTAATTCGTGGTTGTAGTGACGTCAGAAACAGACGAAGGTCATCCTCCACTTGAAGAAGTGAACGATATTTGTTCTTGATGAATGTCATAGCAGAAAATCCTGATTCGCACAAATACGTTGAAACGAATGGTAAAAGTTTCCTCAGTGCTCTTTCTGTGAGTTCAGGAAATTCATTTTGAACAGAGAGCCAGAAATGTCCAATGGAAGTGTGTGTAATCATTTGCTCCAGTTCACGATTACTAGTCAGATCAATCAAAGCCTCTTCATCTTGCATAGACAGTGCGTCACTTTCTGCTGGCTTGAACTTGAATGGATTGCGAATCCACTCATCCTGGATTGTCTCGTTGGAAAAATAGTGTGTGAATTGCTGACACAGACCCCTAAGGTGTTCAGCGACCGAAGGCTGAATAGGAACCACTGTCGGCCCTGCCTCTTGCATGAAGTCAGCCAGCGTAGGAAACATGTCCAAGCATCCTTTCTCCACACAAGTGGCCCATAGATCCAGCTTTCTCCGGAACGAGGACACTTGCTCAAATGCCGAAAACACATTGCTGTCTCTGCCCTGCAATGATGTATTAAGCATGTTGAGGCGTTCGAATATGTCCGACAAATAAGCCAACTTTGCGATCCAGCTTGAATCACTCATGTGCTGTGCCAGTGGGGATTGAACATTTGACAGAAAAAGTAGTACTTCCTCACGCAAATCATAAAGTCGTGATAGAACTCTGCCCCGAGACAGCCAGCGGACTTCGGTGTGCAGAAGCAGCTGTTTGTAATGCGCTCCCAATTCATCGCATAAAATATAGAAAAGGCGAGCATTTAGAGGTCGTGCTTTTATCAGGTTGATAATTTTCACAGCTTCGTCGAGGACACTCCGAAGATCATTTGGCATCTTCTTGACAGCTAAGGCTTGTCTATGGATTGTGCAGTGGGTCCACACGGCTCTCGGAGCTACCTCTTTAACCCTCGATATGAGACCACTGTGGCGGCCCGTCATTGATTTTGCCTCATCACTGCATATGCCACAGCAGCGTTCCCAGTCTATATCGTTCTTTCTCACAAATTCGTTCAATTTGTTGAAAATGTGTTTACCTGTTGTGTGGGTGGGCAAAGGACTACTAAATAGAAACTCTTCTTGAATGTCCATGTTTTTCACATACCGCACATATGTTAACAGCTGAGCGCAGCTGGCCACATTGGTGGATTCGTCGATCTGAAGTGCAAAAAATGGGCTGTGTCTGACGCTGTCTAACACTTGCTCCTTCATATCCTGTGCCATGTCTGAGATGCGCCGACTTATTGTGTTGTCAGAGAGTGGAACAGAATCGATCTTAGAAGCTGCTGCCTCTCCTAGCATCACGGAACATATAGGTCTTTTGCTGACGGGAGAATTAACGTCTCTCCAGTGGTATGTGCTTTTCCTGCCTTGGCAATACGCAATGCAGCGCGATATGAAGCTTCAGTGGCCTTTCCATTTGATTTGACAAAAATCTTCCACAATTTTTTTCTGACCTTGAAAGCTTTGAAGTTTTCTCTGGAAAAATTCTGGAGGTTTTTCTGCTACCTCAACATGCTTGGTTTCAAGGTGTCGCTGAAGTTTTGCGGGTCTTATGCTGTCATTAGCCAAAATATCTTGACAGACCACACATAAAGGTCGTGGTTCAGCAGCTGATCCTGTCCACATAAATCCTAAACTTAAATACTGATCATCACATCGTCGTCTTTTGGGTTTAAGTCCTGAAGTTGAAGGCTTTGAATCGGGGGGTCTCAGAAACCGCTCCATTGTATTAATAGGCATATACCTATATTGGCGGGCTTGCAAAACAGCAGCAAATTCACAGCTATGGCCTTCTGGGTGAAAAATGTTTCTCATATTTTTGACGTATTATTTTTTAGTATCGTTTAAAATAAAAACATTTAAATATAATAAAAATACATATAATAATTAAACTAAATAATTATATTTTTTATTTATTATAATTTTTCCCCGCGCCTCCCCTGACATGCTGTGGCGCGCCCCACACTTTGAAAACCGCTGCACTACACCAACCCTACACCTAAAATTACCCCTTACAGGAAACTTTGTGCATTTTTACTTTCTCAAAAAAACTCATTCTGTATGATTTATAAGCCTTTTGAAATATGGGAACGTGGGGATATGTCCTCATAAATCACCTTCTCCTTGTAATACCTATGTCATACCCATGTCATTATACAAATTTGTGTCCTCATATGTCACAAAAACGCACACACACACACACACAAACACACACACATACACAATCATATACACTGTAAACAGAAATGCAAAAAGTTCATATACACATCTTCTTTTAAACCTTTTATCTTATTTACTTGGTCTCACAATGTGACAAATTTAAAAGAACAAATATTCCTTGTAGTCTCTCAGTTACAGTTTTTTTCAACTGCTTACACACAAAATCTTTACTTGTCACTCAATTTCTGAAACCTGACACTCAAACACCAGAACCACACACCAAATCTGCAAAACCATACACTAATTTTCATAAAACACTTTTTGCAAAACACAACACACAATTCTCTATGAACACACAAAAAACTAACAGGAATTACAGTTTTTCACAATCGATTTGACACATTTCTCCAAACTTAGGTTACTGTTCTCAAAACAGTTAACACAGTGATCTGAACACTTTGTAATTGTCCTAAACAGATTGTACGTTTTCATTCATTTCATACAAATTACAAATCAATCAAATAATTTTCTCAAAACAATGTGCACAAAACTATAGGCCTATAAATAGGTCAAAGGTCAGAATACCTGTTTTGAACAATGGATGCCAACAATGGACAGAGAGCAAGAGGAGTAGGAGGAAGAGGAAGAGGAAGAGGAAGAGGAAGAAGAGGACGAGGGCAAAGAAGAGAAGGAAGGAGAGCCATCTCTGATGAGATTAGGGCAACACTTGTTGATCATGTGATCAACCACGGTTTGACCATGAGAGAGGCTGGACTGAGAGTCCAGCCCAACTTGAGTCGATTTACAGTGGCATCCAATAATTCGAACCTTCAGAAAAGAGAACAGGTATGCAACTATCTAATGACTATTTTAGCATATTGGAAGTATTGTGGCCAGGCCCAGCCCAGAGAAGAGATGAAGCGTAGCTTGGCCCCCCCCCCTGGGAATATACTTTTGGTTTACATATGTTTATGGTTTTGTTGTATGCTACTGTATACAACAGTAATGTTTGACCTAATAAATATTTTCTGTTTCTACATTGCATTGGTGTTTACAGTGTACTTGTTACCCCTCTCAGCAGATTACTTTCACTGTAGAACATTGTATTGAAATATAGATATAAGCCTATGAAAGACCAAAGAGCTTTAGATTTAGAACAACAGTGTTTACATGATATATCCAAACATTTACTATTATGAAAGAAGTGTTTGCCATTTGATGGCATTTTGAATGCAGTGTTACATTTTGAAGGAGATGTGAGGCATTTTGTATTTTGTGTGTGCAGTTTTGGGAATTGTGTGTAGAGTTTTGAAAAAAGGTGACATTGTTTTGAAAACGTGTGTAAGCAGTTGAAAAAAACTGTAATAAACGCATTACTAGAAAAAATTGCAGTGCTTCATTTTGCAAGTGATGTGAGGTATTTTGCACTTTGTGTGTGCAATTCTTGGATTTGAGTGTAAGGTTTTGAAAAGAGGCAAAGTTTTGAGAATGTGGAGTCACAAAAGCAGCATTACAGCAGTCTTACACACACCAGATGATAATGCTTGACTTTTACTCAAAAACAAACAGATTTCACAGTGTTAGAGGAGACTATATTTAATTATCAAGTTTAACTATGCGTATTGTTGTCTTTTTGCATCAGACATCTTAGTGGTGATATTAAGTATTTGAGAAGGGCAAGTATGTGGTCATATGTTCAAAATGCATTGACTGAAACAGCACGTCTTTTGTGCTTAACTGTGAATTAAATAAAGGTGTACTTGCCCCACCCACTGGCAACATACTTGTTTTTGGACACCTTGGGCGATACTGGCACATACATAAAACACAGTGACAATACTGGCAATGATAACATGTTGACACTGTTATGTAATTTATAGGTAAGTAATAGTCTTTTTATAGGATAAGAAAAAGAATTGCTCTTGTTCTATCAAGAAATAGGTGTAACATTCTTCATTCATCATTCTATTTTTCTCTTTACAAAGAAATGGGATGTGAATTTTAATGAGTCAGAAAATGTTTTTGCTGAATAGTTTTACAGCCATGACCCTGTGATACTGGCTTAAAAAGAGGAACAACACTCAAGCTACTTTACAATTTATACTCGGACAGACCTAGACAGACTGAGGATTCATTGACCTGGGTGAGTATCCACTTAAAATCCATTGAAAAATAAGTCAGCAAGTGAATGAACCAGACTGAAATAATGCAACTTCATATAAGCAGAACATCAGACATCCTTTTGAGGTGACAAAACTTTGCAATGTGAACACTTACATAAGTTTAGAAATGAAACTGGGTGAAATGAAACAGCTTTATAATGTTTTTGTAGAGGCAAAATACTGTCATTAAAGAGGAATTTTCCTCGTATGCTCTGCTGTTACTTACAAAGATTTATATCAGTTCACGGTTAAAGCATTCTGTCTTGTTCTGGCATGTCTTAATATTTATGCCTTGTTATGAAAACCTGGCATTGTGGATGACAAGGATGACTTGTGACTTTCTAAGAAGACTAATATGTAACTTTGCCATAGTTCTTGGAATGTATTCTGGATAAGCAGGAAAACTAGCTTTTCAAGCTGTGCATGCACCACCGTTGCATTTACATGTGTTCTCATTTCAGTTTCATAAGCAGCTGGATCCAGATCTCAGCGCATACATTCAACAATGCTTAAGGTTAGCTATTTCCTCTTTGGATTTCTTTAATTGATTGTAATTGATATATATATATATATATATATCTGGTGATCATAGATCATGAGTTGTACATATACTTTTGTAATCAAATGACATTGTTTTTCAATATTGCTCAACCATTTCTTTTCCTGTGTCTGGTTATTTGCTTTCAACAGAGAGAAGTCAAGCCATACTGGAACTTGTCAGTCAAAGTTTTACATGCGAAGATCCATCAGTCCTATGACTACTGTGAGACAATCTGTCCTCTTAACAGCAGCCAAATATATTCATTTACACATTTTAATTTTCTTTTAGCAGAAGTGTAAAGTTTACAGCAAACATGTTTAAACCTGTTAGCAGTTTAGATAAAAAATGTGTGTTGTTGCTTGAACTTGCTCTGCTAGTTAGACATGCCTGTAATGCACTATGTAGCAGGATGCAATATTTTTTATATACTAAATATAGATATCAGTATAATCCTTTGCCTGTGTAGCAGATCTTTAAAGGTGTTTCTGATGTTTCTACAATTCGACAACTAATGCAACAGTAACCTCTATTCATGAGTAAACATGCATACAAATAGATCAATGCTTAATTCTGTCAGCCAACTCACAAACTTTTCCAACCCCACCTCAATTTCTCTTTAGTGTCTGCGTCTGACTGCTATGTCATCCTGAACTTACCCACGGCATCGGCCCGTACAAATCGCACCAAGACTATAGCAAATAGCGAGAGACCTGAATGGAATGAAACTTTCACTTTCAGGGTGCACAGCAACATCAAGGTAAACCACTAAAATTTTTGTCTGATCTTAGAATATTATATCTTATTTCTAACCTCCTTATTTGTACCTCTCCAGTAAAATGTGTCATATGAACAACACTTCAACTCCTTTCTTCTCAATATCTCAATACACAGAACATTCTAGAGATCTTGATCTATGATGAGGATCCATTAATGAGAGACGACCATGGTGCCACTATCCTATTTGACATCAATAACCTCACACACGGGAAAAAGGAGACCAAATGCTTTATAATAAATGATGAGGTCAGTGCTATATGGAGATCTCATATCTAAACAGGCATTACAACATGAAATAAACACTTAGTTGACAGAGCACCTGATTTTTTAATGTGACTGTTGTACTTTCTTTTTCAGACCAAGGATGAACTGTGGGTGGAGTTTGAGATCACAAAGAGGTGAGTGAGTATGCCTCCTGCACTTCTAGTGAACATTTGCAAAAATAGGTACAAGCAAGAACTGGTTGTACAGTTGAATGTGCATGTCCCTACACATAAATCCGAAAGTGTCTGTTTTGTGTTTAACTATGTGCTGCAGCTCTGACACACCAACGCCATGCGTCTCTAACGGAGTTTTGGTGGTACGAACCTTTACTACAGCTTTCTTATCTGTATTGTGGGTTGCAGTTGATTTAAAATGATTTTCTGATGTACAGTATAAGAAGGTGTCTTACTAAAAAGCTACAGTTTTAATATAGGCTACATGCACTCTTACCACTCTAAAAAATATAAGATATCCTTTATCAGACGAGCTTTATGCTTTCTCTTTAAAATAGGCAGGTCCTTTTTGTGAGCTGAATGTAGAGATAGACAAGCTTCTAAAGAAATCCGAAGGTAATTAAAGACATTTTCATCCACATTTCCCATGCAAATGTTTAGATAATAGTCTGCTACGGGAAATTCACTGGTATTCAGAAATAACTGTAAAAGAACTGTAAAAAATGTTAAATTGCTCTGTTCTGTAAATTCATTTTGAAAACACATAAAATCCTAGATTTATGTGTTTTTGCTTATTCTCTGTGGTCCAGCAACGCAAAACATGGTGTTAAAACTGAAAGGGGCATACAAAGAGGATTTCATGATCTCAAATTCTGAGGAAAGCTCTAGCTTCCTGAAAACATTACGTTACTACATCAACCGAGACCTGGAAACTGAACTTAATCTGACCTCAGAGACTTTTGTCAACTCAGCAAATGTAGGTCATCCATGCCAACAGGCATTCCTGATACACCATGTTTATTGAAAATTGCTGTAAAAACTACCACATACATTTTATTACTTATGGAACACAGTATATACAGTACCTCACATAATGGCTTGTAGATTTATAAAGCACATGAAACAAAGTTTGGCTTTAAATGTTTGCTTAAACATACTTTTCTCCAGGTTGGGACAGTAGTAGTGGATGCTGCCGTTTCACACCCTGTGAACACTGAATTGACTTCTATCCCTTTTAAACCATTACCAGCCAAACAACAGATTACGGTCTCTTTGCCTCTGGGAGAGGTGAGTTATTGATTCAATAATTGATTAAATCTGAATGTGATGCTCCAAAAATGGTTCATTGACAATATACTGTAGTAACACATAATACAAGTAACTGAGTAATTTACATTTCTAATTAATTTATTAAGCAATCCTGTATTTATACTCATGTTTTGTGCATTTGATCTAAAAAGACCTTTCTTTTTTCTGTTTTTCAAAGAATAAAGTTGATCTGCAACTGAAAACGGATGATCGGTAACAAATCGTGAATTAATTCACTTCTGTCCTCAGTAGTAGTTTAATAATATTAAATGAAATATTGTAAATTACAATACTATTTATCAGCTTTCATTTCAAATCCATCCTAACCTCAGAATAAAAATGGTTTTGTGTGTTCTGAAGCTCTGGCGAAGAGCTGGATGTGCGTCTGGATTTTGATATCCCAGTGGAAGAAAAGAAATTTCTGGTGAAGAGAAAAAAAGTCGTGTCACAGGCTCTACAGAAAGCTCTGAAACTCAGCTCTGCACCTGAGCCCAGCAAGGTACTATAGACATGAGCACAAATAACTCAGATACTCAGCAAAGAACTGAGGGATGTTTTCCTACTGTGCAAAGTCAAATTTTGATTCTGTTGTTTGTATAGAATACAAATACCCATCAACAAATAGACCAAAATTGAATTCTGTGTTTGATGTGACTCCTCAGGTCCCAGTGCTGGCTGTGGTGTGTTCTGGTGGTGGGAGCAGAGCTTTAATAAGCACATACGGTAGCCTTCAGGGTCTGCAGAAGAGCCAGCTTCTTGATGCAGTCAGCTACATCACAGGGGTTTCAGGTGCCACTTGGTGAGAATGTGACTTTGTTTCTAGACAGACTGAGAAAAACCATGTGTGCCATTTCTCCTGCGAGTCAGCCAGTCAGACTGAGTTTTTTGTTTAATCCTCATATTTCAGGGCTCTAGGCTCTCTTTATGGAGACCCTAACTGGTCAAAGGGTGGCATTGATAAGTCTATGGAGTCTATAAAGAAGGAGCTCTCTAAAAAGGTGCTCAGTATGTTTTCCTCAGAGCAGCTAAAGGAATACAAACAGAGGATGGAAGAGCGAGAGAAGGAAGGACACCTTGCGTCTCTCATAGACATGTGGGGTCTGGCTTTAGAGTATCTTTTCCAAGGGAAGGTAAAAAAAAAAATGTTTGCTGTCAGTTTTGACTGTGTTAAAATTTGGTACACAATATAATACACTTTCATTTAATAGAAACCCATGGGTACACTATCTGGAATGCAGAGGACAGTGTCTGAAGGCCAGAACCCTTTCCCCATATGCACAGCTGTTAACCTGAAGCATGGCAAAACAGAAAGTATAATAGATGCAGGTATGTACTAATAAAAATTGAATTGCCATTCAGCTTTTAGTTTCAGACTATATAAACAACACATGGGCGGTAAGTTCATAATACAGCAGTATTAGCAAACAAACAAACACAGTTGTGCTTTCTGTAAAGAACATAATTTGTTTAGGATGTAGATATTGTCTGCTATACTGGTCTCACACGTTATTTGAGTCAAGGTGGCTTGATGTCATTGGGTGTCAATTTATGTTCTGCTTTGTTTTAAGAGTTACAGTACGTCCATGGAATAATATACTATACACATATTACATAATGCTTATACATAATATGTACATGTACACAGAAACTGCTGTGCAGTTGTTTGAACAAGATAGTGTTTATATCATCAAAATGTGGTTGATTTTTTTTTTTTTACATATCTGTTAGTTGGTTTACCTATCTGTCAGACTCATACTGTCTAATAAGTGAACCAGACTTTAGTCAAAAGCTTGTTTGTATTGAAGTTCCAGCCATTTGATTAAATGCGTTCATTCGGAACAAACTGCAACGTCATTAAACATAGTTGATACTTGAGTCGTGCATATTAGAGGAGCTTGAGGTATGATAGTATAATTCTGTAAATAAATATAATGTAAAATACCATTGTATTACACTTGTATATATAACACATCCATGTTTTATTTGACATGTAATTAATATAAATTGTCATTTAAAAGTCATAAATGTCTGTTGTGAAGTTTAATATGAAAATAAATGTCATTTGGTTATATGTAACCCTGGACCACAAAACCAGTCTTAAGTGTAAATTTTTCGAAATTGAGATTTATACATCATCTGAAAGCTGAATAAATAAGTTTTTCATTGATGTATGGTTTGTTAGGATAGGACAATATTTGGCCGAGATACAACTACAACTAAAAATCTAAATATTGAGAAAATCGCCTTTAAATTTGTCCAAATGAATTCTTAACAATGCATATTACTAATCAAAAACGATGTTTTGATATATTTACAGTAGTAAATTTTCAAAATATCTTCATGGAATATGATCTTTACTTAATATACTAATGATTTTTGGCATAAAAGAAAAATCTATAATTTTGGTAATTTTGACCCATACAGTGTATTTTTGGCTATTGCTACAAATATACCCCAGCGACTTAAGACTGGTTTTGTGGTCCAGGGTCACATATTAGAAGTATAATTATGAATGTTGCATTGTAGCTGTTGCACCTTGCGCACTTTATAATTGTGACCAGTCAAGTACAAATCCTTTTTACTGCCTTTATATCATTCAAACTTCTTCAAGTGCTGGAGTGATGTGCAATGACTGTTGGGTAAATTTCGCTATCAGCTGAAGTGATGTACAGTTTCAATAGTTATAAGAGACTATTCAGCAGCTGTTTCTGAAGATATAAACACATGCAAATAATTTTCTTATCCAAAAGATTTACAGAACATTTTTAGAATAGGTTCACTGTATGCTTAAGTAAGGAGTAGGTAATAAACAACTAGCTTGTAGCTTGATGTTGTGAATAAAAGAGCTTATAACAGATCAATAATTCTGTTTATTTTTGTTTCCGATTTAGAATGGTGTGAATTCACTCCATATGAGGTTGGATTTCCCAAATATGGTGCTTTTGTACCTGCACAGAACTTCGGGAGTGAATATTACCTCGGTCACATGGTCAAGAAACTCCCTGAAACTGGATTGTCCTTTCTTGTAGGTGAGTTTGAGTGTATGTGCATTTATGCACATAATGAAGACATGAAACAAAAGAAAAATTGAAGGCCGTAAGGAAGAGAAGAAGAAAGTGGCATGTTGCATCCAGCATCTAAAAAATTTGTGTAGCTAATCATGACCAGTAGGGGGAGTCTACGTCTCTGTTTGAACATGATGCTGTGCTGTAAGGAAATGATGTAAACTGTAATCAGTCACAATTAATGAGTACAAACTCTGTGTGTGGTTATAAAGGAATGTGGAGCAGCATTTTCTCTATAAATCTGACGGATATCTGGAGTCTTGCCACAGGAGTCAACCCTTCCTGGATGCCTTGTGCTGGAGGAGTGAGTAACACAGGTGAGAGTTTGTGATGTTTTTTAACCCCAAACTTAACGGTTTCATGATAATTATAAGAAATTTTTCTTGAGCAGCAAATCAGCATATTAAAATGATTTCTGAAGGATCATGTGACACTGAACACTGGAAAAATGGCTGCTGAAAATTCAGCTTAGCCTTCATTGGAATAAATTATATTTAAAAACATTTTTATTTTAATTTACAAATAAAATGTTAAAGATTGAATCGTAACAATATTTCACAATATTACTGTTTTTATTGTAATTGAAATAAATGCATTACATTATCATCAGACATCTTTCAAAAAACAAATCCCTAAACTTTTGAATGGTAGTTACATTTGTGTTTCATTATTATACAGTGACATGATGCAATTGTCTTGTCTTCTTCTGTAAAGAGACTGATAGTAAACCAACAGCACTTGGCACATACCTGATCAGCCCCGTGACGGACTTTGCTAAAATGCTGTGTGGCTTTATGACCAGCCGCCCCATTGTCAGCCAGATATACAACTTCCTGAGAGGCTTCAACCTGCACAGCAGCTACAATGAGAACACGGGCTTCATCACATGGAAAGGTCTAGAGCTCTGCTCATACCACTGACCATTTCAAGTGTGCATTCTGTGTTGATTATATTTATTCTTCAGATGGACTATACATTATATTAGTGTTATTTCAATTTGGTGATGTCTGTCATTGTATGAAATATAACCAGGGCCGTCTACACCTAAATAGCTGATGATGTTTGCAGTCATCCATTATACAGTATTCATGCTCTGTCTACAGATACACACCCAGATGCCTTTCCTAACACCATGACTCCAGCTGATCCTGTGCTGAGCTTAGTAGATGCTGGATTTGCCGTAAATGCAGGATTTCCTCCTTTGGTTCACTCTCACAGACACGTGGACGTTATTTTGTCTCTAAACTACTCTTGGGAACAAGATCAGTTTAAGGTGAGGACCTGGAAGATTTTATAAGTTTTGATTGAAATGCAAATATCAGGAACTTAAAAAACTTTGAAAAAAATAAAATAAAATTATGTCTGTTTGTGTCCAATAGGTCATAAAGCAATCTCAGGAATACTGTGCTGATCGGAAGATTCCATTTCCAAAGATCAATTTCAAAAAGGTGGAGTCAGAGCCACTGAAGGAAGTGTACGTGTTTGAGGATAAAGACAATCCGGAAGCTCCCATAGTGCTTCACTTTCCCTTGGTCAATGTCTCATTCAAGCAGTTCAAAGCTCCTGGTAAGCACTACCATCACTCTTTACATCCCATCTGCCATATTCCCAATAGGAATTACAGTGCTTCTAAGGCAGGACTGTATTTATATTCCTCAAACATGGTTAAAATGTTAATGTTATATTGTGTAAATACACATAAATATAAAATATATATTGTGTATATTTTATATAGATATTTTTGACTAAACATATATACATTTATCCATAAAAATGGACAATATACACTACTGTTCAAAAGGAATCTTTAATGCTCACCAAGGCTGCCATTTCTTATCAAAATTCAGTAAAATAGTAATATTGAGAAATATTACAATTTACTGTTTAAAAATGTTTTTCATTTTAAAAGCATACTGAAAACTTCAACAATATTTAACAATACTTTTGCGACATTTAAAGCACTTTTAATGGTTTAATTGCAGTATATTGTGATTGGATATTGCTATTGTCTGGTACATCAGCTCAAATAACCAAGAATGCACATCATTGTAAAAATGCTCATGTAAAATTATGTGTATGTGTGTGGTTTAGGAGTGAAGCGGGAGGGAGAGAAGGAGCAGAAGGAGGGAGCGGTTGATGTTGAATTTAAC